>NC_050181.1:39788351-39935851 GCF_008315115.2 Sander lucioperca | reverse complement strand
GACGCACTAGAAATAATGAGCAGTGCCTGAGCAACATGCGGCTGTGCTGACGTTTAAAGTGTTGCACCAAGAAAAAAACATGGGCAGTAAAGCACAACGAGGTCATAAATAACAGCAGTGAGGCGTTCAGACTCTCGGAGTGGCTGTAATGTGGCTGAAACGATGTCACCCTGGTAACTGCTAGTAATGCCAACAAAGGCTGTTAAGGTGGAGGGGTGAGCACAGTCATCCGTAAATGTGTGAATGGGTCTTTCCATGCTCAAGTCTGACTTCTCATCTATCCATGGGTGAGTTCCCCTGGTTATGTGGATGAAATGCAGAGGGGTGATGATCACGCCTTGAACGCTCGAGGGAATCCACCACAGCAAGGAGGAAATAGGCTGTAAGGATGGAGTGCTAATAAGCTGCCAATTCCCCACACAGTATGAACACACCATGGACATATATGTACGCAAAAGCAAAAACACAGACAAACTACATGCATTCTCAGAAAAATTCACATTTCTATCTGATGCAGTAGTGAGTATGAAATTATATCAATCCTTCTGAATTATTCAGACGTGTGTGAGAGATAAAGTGATCTGGGGCGAAAGTATGGAATGTGATACGCATGTCTGCACCAACAAAAACACGCACGCACGCACGCACACACGCACGCACACACAAATTATAACAGATAATTTCAAATTGGCGAGTAGCCAGGGAGTCTTCAAACCCTTTCTTCTGTCCTAAAACTATGATCTAAGTAACTAAACTCCCAAAATCAGTCACTCTACAGATGTCGGAGTCGTGTTTTTTAACGTGCTGGCAGCATCATCGTCTGTTTTCCTATGAGGGTATATTTGAAAAGGAAAAAAAGCTTGCATATGTTCCAACATCTACACTGATCTTCACTGATTTCTGCAGAGATCCATCATTTGCAGCATCCATGAATGATGCTTAATTTGCATAGTGGGCCATGCCAAATCTGCCTCAGTGTGAGCCAGCTCTCAGACGAGGAAACACTGGCTTTTGAATTTAAATCAGCGAATGTTTGAAAATCAGCCACTATCTCAAAAGAGACAGACAGGGTGAGAGGGATGAAGAGGACGACTCACACAAGCTGCGGAAATGTGTGACACCAGCAATCAATGCAAATGACTGTGTTTACACACTCGCACACAGGCAAAAAAATCCAAAGAATGTTATATAAAAGAGAAGGAGAAGAAGAAGAGGGGAAAGGAGAAAACAGATGGATCATGGGGAGAGAGAATACAATTTTTTTTGTGAGAATGAGCCGGAAAAGGGTTGAAAGAATATTTTCCCACAATTCAATAAGGGATGTGATGGTGTGAGTAGCAGCACTTGGCCTTGGCACACAAATGCTTTTCATTAACTTCCAGCTTAGGAAGTTGATACTGGGCATGAACAAAACCTCTGACAAGCACAGCTTTTTTAGCCTCAGTCAGCTACCGACTTCACATCTCCTTCTTGGACGAGTGTTTGATACATTTCTAGGTGTTTCTGTACTTAATTAACTAAAAGGCCAGTGTATTGATCGGCTTGCAGTGTGAGTGAATTATGAAAGTAGACAGTCTTGTTCACATGAAAGTGTCAAGTGTAAACTTGAGTAAGTATGTGTTTTCCTGTCGAGCAAAATTGATTAACACTGGAAATCAAGACGATATATCAAAGTAATGACTTTGGTTGTGGTGAAGAAAGAAGCGTGTGGAAGTGCTTTCTGAAAAAACAGTAACTAGAGCGTAAACAGAAACTAGTGTGCTCTTGATAGGACTATATAAACGCATTGATATTTTGTCTGCCTGCCTTCTCTAAAGTATGTTTTGTTTACACTTAAACAAACTATGAGGGATTTTTTTTTGACATAATGACAGATAAATGTCTTACTTTGACACCGTGTCCCACATCATCCAACAGTGTGTAGTCGATGGGCTTTCGAATGTAGCGCACCGGCCGCTCCATGTTGCCCGGGGCGATGATCTTGTGGGTGCGAGCAGTGTTCTTATTTGTGGTCAGGATGCCAATCTCTCGACGTGCCACCTTCTCCTTATGGATATCCACTGTCTGCAGGAGAGAAATGAAGGGGGACATGAGTGATGGGGTACAACTAGTCCGGCTTACCAGATGTACAGGGCATCCAGCGCGTGATGTCAGGCATTCTCATCCCTTCTGCTATCTGTTATCTATTTTGCAAGCACATTTTTACTGGTACCGATACCGCTTACGGTACCTAAAATTCTGTGCCAGTACCCAACGGTACCCCCTCTGTAATGACATAAAAAATTATTTCAGTTGTAAAAACAATTCCAAACCTATTTATCATATTTACTTGGAACATTGTTATTTGTACTCAAACCCATCCCCACAACCCATGAATTCAAATATTTATTCATTTATTACACTGCACTGTAACTTGTATTCTTGTATTTGTATCTTATTCTAATTTAGCCTGATTTTATTTTCTGTCTCTTCTTAATTGCTCTTTAATGTTGTATGTAAAGCACTGGCACAGTGTGCACAGTTCACAGGCAACATTTGGTTATCCTGTGCACAACAAATCTATATTTAATGCCTGCTACACTCTACACTCACAGTTAAGCATTTCATACCTTGACCCTTTCCATGTTGCATGATATCAATCAAGTATTTATATAAAATAATAAAATAATCATGGCTTTTCAATTTCACCCAGTTCATTCCTCTGTGGTTTTTCAATCCCCAGGCCTCCCACTACTTAGACACACACTCTGGGTTCAGCCTTTGAACTCCTACTGACCCACTATTCTGCTCTATTGGCCTACACCCTGGGGCCCATTTGACAAAGCTCTCCTTTAACCCCTCGCACAAGGAGCAAGTGAAAATACTAGTGACCTCAATTTCTTCTGCGATTACAGTCATTATTGCTCACAGCACCCATTCACAGCAGGTGCCTAAGCACTGACCTTCAATTTATGAATGATAGATCAAACTGGAAGGAGAGAGAGATTAAAGTAGGGAGGGAAAGCTAAACGAAACGTGGGGAAGAATGAGGGAGGACAGACAGCTTCATCTCTGGAATATGAGATCACACTTGGGAGACGAGTGCAAGTGTTATTAAGGCTTGAGGGAGACATATGAATCCTTGACTGTTGTTAATCATACTGTACATATGGTATCATTGGTGCATACTAGATTGTAATGTAACTAATTTGAAATTAAATGAAAACATACATATGTGTGTATATGTGAGTGCATGTTTTGTAAGTAGATGTTTGCTCATATGTGTGTGCAACACAGCAACAAGGTCACGCATCAATCCCCCACCCAGACATCTCATCCAGTCGACTAGACAGCTCCACTGCTGCAACCGCCTCTCTCTGGGTGCTGGAGATGAAGAATCCGACTGAGAGATTGAAAGTCTGATAGGTGTTGTGAAGTTGACCCGCGTCTGTCGCTATCTGCTGCTGTGCAGAACTCTCTCTGTGTCTGATGTGAAGTCTGTGTGCTGCATGTGAGATATATATATATATATAGAGAGAGAGAGAACATGCTTGGCTCTTTTTTTAGGAGAGGAAACTGAAGTGACACGCCCAGCTTCAGCTGGGAAGTAAGAAAAAAAGACCCGCCTATTTCCTGCCAGTGATAAGCGAGTAGAAGTGGAGTGCAGATCAGAGAAACCAAGGACAAAAAAAACTCAGAAGAACAGAAAGGCAAAGAGAGTTTGAGATAGAAAAGATAGAAAATACTGCATGTACTGTAAAACTAGAAGCTGCTTCTGGTGGACTGTCATGATCAGAAAGACATAGAGAAGAAAGTAAAGTGGGGATGGGATATTGCTGAGAACATTTCAAGTCTGTGGATTTAACAAACACCAAACAAGAAATGCTGTCACTACCCATCCTTTGTCTATACTGCAATACCATAATAGTACTATCAAGAATTACTCTTAACAATGAGGAAGAAAATAAATGCAGCGGTGCAGCAATCATGGAACACATCTGTCGGTGATGACTGGACCCTGTCAGCTTCATTTCAGCATTTCCTCTACACGTACACGAACAAAACATTGCAACATAATAACTGTTACATAATCACTGACGACAGGCTCTTCCTGCGCTCTCTCAATCTCATTTTCTTTTGTAATATCTTTACTCTAATAAACATCTGGCTGTCTTATAAACATCTGGCTGTCTCTGGCTCAACCTTTGCAGTATGTTTCTGAGGGCAGATGGTACAGCTGTAATTTTCACAGCTGGATCTATATAGTACTTTCGGCCTAATAAATCTGTGCTGGCCATTGGTCTCTGCAGTGAGTCGAAGCAGGTTGTACATTTTTTTTTTACTCTTGTTGAAGTGTTATTGGCAAGAGAAAAATATGATGCAGTCTGTATTGAGACCAAGGCGTGTCAGCAGATGCGTGATTTCATACATCAATGATCTCATATAGTGTGGCTTAGGAACATGTCTACAAAGTCAGCCAATTCTACAGTAGACATAATATTCCGGGGCTATGAATGAAACCTCACAAGTATCCGCATCTGTGTCATTATCTTTTTTTTTTTTTTTTTTATATTTACACTCAGATATAATTCTAGACATTCTGCACTTGAGAGGATTTGTTCAATTGAAATGGAGCAGAAAGAGGCACAAGTGGGTCATAGAGCTGATGAATGAGAACTTCTGATAAATAAGGAAAACATGAATCAGAAAGCAAACTGGCAAACAGCAGCACTCAAGGAAATGGAAAAGAGAGAGCAAAGGAAATCATGGGAAGGTACTTGTGTTTTCTATTACAACAGAATCCTGAGCACTTTTGGGTTAGGGTTTCACAAACACATATTTAGGCACAACCATTCAATTTAACTGTTACACACAGAGGAGAAAGGGCTGCAACAGCTCTGCTTTTACTCAACATGCTGCAGTTTTGCATTTAGTAGCATTTCTTGTCGAAATTCGTGACAGTCTCCTCTGCAGTGGGCTTTTAAATCCTACAGAGCTGGGGCTTGGTTTTGGCAGCAATGTTTGGCTACCTTCACTTTCTAATCCCTTTTTTAACTCTTTCAAGTCAAGACAATTTGCACAGCCTACGCCGGGAAAACACTTGACACAACCGAGCATGTTAAAATGTAATTTCTTGGACACATCACTGCTAGATTAATGAATCAAAGCCCTGGAGACATACCTGTACCAGTACGGGATGCATGTTAAAGGAAATTAACTTTTCTCTAGATTCAAACAATTTGCAGTGACTCCAACTCATCTGTGTGAGATAACTCCTTTGAGACAGCCGCTTTCAAGGACATAGATCTTCATATTATAGTACCTTTTTTATATTCTCATGCAGCCATGTCTTTTGGATTGCTTTTCATTCTGGAAGGAAAGCATTTTTCATTAAATGTACTAAAATACAGTATTAATTTATTATTTTTTTATTTAAAGTATTAAATAAATAACTTCCAGACAGCTGTTACTGTTCTAGGGCTCTAATATTGTGCATGTTGGCTCGTAGGCTTCACTGATACAATCATATGGAATGGAGCCAGCATTAATGTTTTAGTTTCACCTGTGCTTTTACTGCTATGACAAGTCAAATGGCGGCTGTGAAAAAAACTATTTTGAAAATGATGGACAGACTGGGGCTGCTCTAAGTCTCTCCCTTGACTGACTATAGACAAATGCTCAGTACCAACTACAGTTAAGTGCCCACACTGACTTAAGAGTTTCTGTACTGGGGTGCTGTCAAGTGTTCACATCAGTGTGGTTACAAGGCCCTATAGAGCTAATGCATCTGAAGCAGAAATATCCACCATCAACTGACCATCTAAAGGATTTATAAAAGAGTTCCGTTGTTCTTCATTAGACTGCGCCCTGCTGTACTCCATCCTGCGGCCTGTGGAGTGACGCAGGAGCTGAAAATGCTAACCAGGCGAGAGAGCTGGTGTCAGGATTTCACTTCATCCCTGACAGGCTTAATGAAGCACACAGGGAGGGGACGGGGTCATTCACTGGCTGACAGGCACGGTGGCCGCACACAGAGGGAAAGAGAGAGAGAGAGAGAGAGAACTGCTGATGAAGCAAGAGGGACTGAAGAGGGGCTGTGGAGGTTTGGCAGCGCCAGCATGATCCATGCCCCTGCCATGTTTGTCTGTCTTTATAAAGTGTGTATGTGTCATTGTGCACTTTAGTGTTATTATAGTCTATATCAACGACGTTTCATTTACGGGATTGTTCCGGTGCCGCTGGAGGTTCTGCCGGATGTCCCTCATTTTCGGCCGGATGTCCCTCACCTTCTGCTTTCTTTATGTTGGCATTCTAAACTCCGGTCGATTCGGGAAACATCCTTCGAGCTAGAAAGAACTGACAATGAAATTATGTTTATCTTTTTTTTTGTAAAATTCTCATCACACACTTCAACAGCCATTTTACTTCCAGAGCTCGCCTCCCTACATGCACACGTTCTACCAAAACAAGTTCCTTCCCGAAGCTACTTTGCAGAGGCACCGTACCTGCACCCGGCACTTAGCGCCAACCAAGACGATTGTGATTGGTTTAAAGAAATGACAATAAACCAGAGCATGTTTTTCTCCTATCCAGGAATTTTGAGTGGACTAGCCAGACCTTCCTCCGCAGCGCTGTGGAGATAGGTCTGGCAATGCGAGACTAGTGTTATTATGACACAGAATAATACCAGCAGGTTTGTACTTTACCGTACTGAGGGACCGAAACGTTAGTTTTTCTAAATAAAAGGTGACGCTAAAGCAAGAACAGAGTGCGGGATTTTTCCTTTGTCTCTAAGTTGATTTTATCATCCAACGCACCTGCACAGAAGAATTTGTTTGGATGTGCGAGTTGTTGCTTCAAAAAATACTTTACTGTACTCAAATTGGTTTAATCTTCAGATGACAATCCTCAAAATCACACCTTGATTTACCAAAGTTCCTCTATAATAGTATTTCTGTTAAAGACGAGAAACTGGTGGTGAGTGTGACACGGCTGGTGTGGAAATGAACATTATCCTGGATTTATAGACATAAAACAGGAGTAGAACAGATTAAAGGGAGAGGTCTCACTTAAATGTGATATATACATTTAAACAGAGGAAATTAGAAATAAAGGTCTGGGTCTGATATAGGTCTGCTTCAAATAAAGGCATTGCTCGCTCTGCAATTAACGTAAATAAAGGCCCTGGTCATTGTGCTTTTACATGAATGCAATTTAAGCATGCATACAGTATGTGTATCTTCCAGCACTGTGGTGTGTACCTGGGAGATGTGGTTGATGGAGGACTCCATGCGTCGTAGTTGCGAGGCCTGGATGTCCAGCAGCTGCAGCACATTGTTAGCTAAGGCATTGATCTGGTAGGCCACGCTGGCCAGAGACTGGGTGGTGTAGGCCTTGGTCTCCTCCAGGGCCTTCTTCTTGTCTTGAGCCTGGCAGAGAGAGGAAAAAAGGACAGAGAGCAAGAGAAAACGCAAGTCAGAAAAAATATCAGTGGAAGGATGTGTGGGTGGAAGAAATGGAGAGGTTGGCAGAGGAAGGTAAGATATTAAGTTCCAAGAAACTCAAGAGGAAGTGATACACTCTCATTGTTACTCCAATCAGTTGTGTGAGCGGGGAGTGAGAGGGCAGCTTGTTACAGGGAACTGTATTTGACAGGACCGTTCATTCTCAAACTGAAAAACCCTGTTAAGATCTGGAGGGAAGTGAACAAGTGTTCTTGATTCTCAGAGGGACTGACTTTGTGGGTGCAAAGGTGCCTGGAATTGGACAACAATAACTTCCAAATAACTCAGAGGGACCACATGGGACAGGTGCATGGTGGGAGTTGAGCCCAGTGAGGAGGAATGCCAAGACATTTCCTAGGATCCTAAATCTCCACCCGGCTGTGCAAACCATCTGTTTGTGGATACCTTTAAATAGAGATGGGACTGAATAGACATATTTATAGTTTGGAAACAAAACAGGGATAATGCAGCCACACAGAGAACCACTTCAACAGGGGACTGCCAGTCTTTTTGCAGGAAAATAGAAGCAGGATTACAACTAGCAATTATTTTCTTTTTTCATTATTAAATTTCTCATTTAGTATATAAAATGTCAAAATGCCTACCACATGTTGAAAAGTACTTAGTTTGTTTTACCAAAAGCCAAAACAAAACAAAAGTTGCTCAATTTACACACATTAAATGAGGCCAAGAATATGCAAATATTTACCATTTTATAGGCTTTGACCTGCAGATGTTTGGTACTTTATTATACGTTGTCTTAAAAATAGGCCATTATTGAAAAAAAAACAATGATTAATTTCTTTCAATTAATTTATTAATTGGTTAATCACCTTAGCGCTAGTTGAGGTGAGTGGTCTCACATCCTACCTCAAGTATGACTTGAGTCATTCATGAAGCCTCACGGAACAAGAAGAAGCTGTCCTTTAAGAATGAGTTGAATTGCTAGCTATGCTATGGATTCAACACATTCAAAAAAAAAATATATAAAAAAAATATTTTTTAAAAATTACGACAAGCGTAGCTTAGCATAAAAACTGGAATTAAGGGAAAACAGCTAGTTTGGCTCTCTGCAAAGTAAAAAAAAAAATACATGTACGTATCAGCACCTCTAAA
This sequence comes from Sander lucioperca, assembly GCF_008315115.2. NCBI lineage: Eukaryota > Metazoa > Chordata > Actinopteri > Perciformes > Percidae > Sander > Sander lucioperca. Next base: position 39,927,251 of record NC_050181.1, on the reverse strand, counting down.
GCTCACTTTTAACATATTGTAACTTACTTGTTTTATCCGCACAAAAACAGACAAGTTGTGGTTTTAGCCTACAGGAAGTTACATGCTTAAACACCTGCTACCCGTTTCCTCTATTTACGCTAAAATGGGCTAATATTCTCTTGGCTCTAGTTTGATAGTTAATGGGCAGATATGAGAGTGGTATCAATCTTCCCATCTAACCCTTAACATTTCTTTGAAAATATTTCTACCAACTGAGTTTGATCTGTTGCTGTATCTTAAGCTGTTCAGTCACTATAATTATTTCTGTGGCTAGCTAAAGCTCTAATCTAGAATCCCATAAATGCAGTGCCACAAAGACATCAGCTATGATTTTCTAGCTGTTACCATGCAACAATTTGGTTTGTGTGTGTGTGGTAGCAGGAGGAGCACCATGAAACAATTCTACAGGACCACATGCCCACCTGCTACCTTGCAAACCACCTGCAGCACCAGTATCTGTTGCAGATGTCTGGTGGGACCTGCAGGTCGGCCCATTCCGTGTCGATCTTTGACTGCCAGTTTGTAAAACACAGAGCCAGAAGATGAAACTGCTGGCTTACTCAGCATTATCACAGAGACTGGAACAGTCATACCTGAGTTTGGAAAACGCTGACTTATGTTTCCAAAGACATGTACAGACTACTGAAACGCCTTGCATGTTACTGTGCTAAATGAGCCACTTACACATACAAGATTTAAAGATATAGAAAAGCATGCATAATCAATAACATTAGACATAATATCTGTGAAATGCATGCATGAGAGGGAGATGGATGACGAAAACATGTGAACTGGGATTTAAAGAGAGGTACAAAATTCCAACGGAAAAAAAGGTCTGAAAATATCCTGCATTGAAAACCCATTGTAATATTAGCCTAGATCTCCCTAATAGACATTATTCATTATGGATTCTGATACTGGAATATGATGCACCAAATGAACCATGAATTAAACAGCGATAAGTCAAAGGGGTATCATGTGAGCTGACAGGGGGTATTTTAGCGGGGTCAACATCAGGGAAATATTAAGCAGACTCGTGGGTTTCCATCTAACACCCCTTTCTCCACACATCTCTTCGTAGAGAGGAAAAACTGTTTCTCTTTAAGTTGGAAACGGATACTCATACTGATACTGATTGGTCCTTTCAAAAAAAAAAAAAAAAAAGCCATTCAAACATATTGATTGGAACTTTGTGGTTTAAATATGCAAATCACATACTGGAACAAAATAAATAAAGTAATGTTCATTTTAAGATATAGCAGTTTTTAAAACTAAATGTTAAGATCTATTTACACACCAATAGCAGCAAAGGCCCATCCAAAATAAGCAGTGCTTACTGTTACAATAGATATCATCCAAAGAGTTTCTATTGTAGTATACAAAGGCACTAACAAAGCCGAGTTCTGCTTTTATGACACCAATCATTTTGTATGTGACAGCTTTTTCAAATGGCTAATATCTCATCTAAGAATAAAACTCTTTTCCCCCTCCAGCGTCAGAGTGGATTTACATATCAGGGCATGCACTGTCAGTATGTTATTTTGAGCATGTTTGCTATTCTGGTTGATAATATGAATGCATTAACTGCATTTATAAAATGTTAAATTAAGAACTGTATCCAAATCCATGTCAAATATTACTGCTCACAATCTGAGCATAAGCTATGATGGCCCGCCTCTTTACTCTTAATTCCCTGTTGTGTTTGTCAAGTGTGTTCATATGCATGCGGAATTCAAGCTAATGTTTTTAATGTCCCCTAAGAAATCATTATTAAGGAGAAGCTGCACATACATGCATGTTCATATCCCAGGCAATATTCTAGATATTGCCGCAGAAAGTGACACTAAAGTACATGGCTTTAAAAATTAGCAGAGAAGGGGGTAAAAAGCATCATGCACCCATTTCTCATAAATGTATTAAAACAAAGAACTATAAGCACTTTATAAATAGCTTGGGATGCTGTCAATTGAATCACTTAATTTTCTCAAAGTAAAATAAAAATGTATGCATAGAATTAGATATTTTTGTGACAGTTAAACCATACAAATCTTTTATGACTTAAATGGCAGTTCAATTATATTATGCAAGAAAGTATTTATCTTTGTCTTATTCGACAACATATAAATGCAACAACAATGCAACAATCTTATTTGGGTGATACTCTTTCCAAAAAAAACTGGACTTTCTGGAGATTGGTAACATAATGTGACTCATAGACATGGTATGGTATGGTATAATTATTGGTTTCATAAGGTGTTGGGTTACATAGTGAGGTAATATGATGAGTTGAGAATGGACATTGCTTAAAGAAGCTGTGATCAAAAACCATCCAGCAGCAATTTTCTATTTTCTCATTGTCGCCGACGCCTACAAATATACACCAGTTTTGTCAGTTTTGCTCATTTCTAACCTTGCTTCATGCAGTGTAGTACAACATTTCCAAAACATGTCAGGGATTTTTCTCTTGACTTGACAACTGGTATGTGAAGGACACATCAATATCACCGCTGGGCACATCTGTTGTCAATCTGCAGCACCTCACATTCGTGGTTTCATTGCATCAGAGATTAAAGCAATTCCAAAGTGATGATTTGTGAGTATCATCAATCAGCAAAAATATGTTTGTTTTTTTTTAATTTGGAGTTTGCATGCATGAAGCATGATTTCTATGATTTTTTTTAGGTTTTATCCACAAGTTTATGGATGAAACCACATACATTTCTGCCTGGAAGTGACACAGTAGACAGGGTCAAGCTATCAACCTGGCCTAACAAGATGTAGTCTGCCAAAATCATAATTTAATGTCCACAGTAATCGAAAATACTGAAATGTAAAACATCCCCAAGGGAACATGAATACAGTATATCAGCCATCTGGTTTAACTTGTAACCCACTGCTTCCTATAATAGCTTTTTACCAACAGAAGCATGACATTTCCTCTCCCCATGTCAACGGAATTGGCCACAAAGGGACATGTACCTGTAAGACCTTAAGTAAAATGTAATAATAGCACAACCTTTGAGCTTAATATTTAATTCATTGGGTAGCTTTCTGCATAATGATATTGGGCTGGGCACACTTCAACACAGAGCTGTGCATGCTCGTCAGTATTTAAGCACGCATTCAAGCAATGAGTGTACATTGCAGTTCTGATGATAAGCTAGGCAAAGTGATCTGACATGTTATTACAGCTAACTGTGGGTTTCATCAGCACCACAGTCAAAAAATGACTATGCTGGAACACACTGGGGTTTCTGGTCAACAGACACTGCTGTTCACACCAGACCATTCAAGCTATGGTCTATGATGTAAGCTCACACTCTCACCCACATTAACTGAATACATTCTCACTGTGGCAAAGTAACAGGGTGATGACATGTATTGTGAGTAACTCTTCAGGCTAGAAATCCCCAAAATTGTGGGAGATCCCTATTCTGAGAAACATTTTGACGTTGAACATGTACAGAACTGATTTACCTTTTACAGTATTTTGTGTGTAGGGAAATAACACTAGCTTGTAACAATGTCTTTCTTCAAAACAGTTACTTCCAATTAAAGTAATACAATTACAAGTAAAACTTGAATGGTACCTGCAAGTACCCAGGTTTGTCTCCAGTTTGGGAACCATTGCTTCTGATTCATACTTATCCTGACACTGATTTAACATTCAGTCTGTATATGCAAAAAGCACACCTACATCATTAACCTGCAACACACATTTGATTACAAGCAAATGATCCAATGGACATGCTCTGGAGCCATGTTTTCAGCCCTGTGGCAAACACATGATATATCTGCATCATGAGTAGCTTGACTCCACATCTAGAGTCTTCAATGACTTATGTTTTCCTCTAAAAGTATTTAAGGACTTGACATTGGCCTACATGATATCCTTTCAAAAGTAACCTGACAGTTGAGAGATGCTTGGAGCCTACGTTAATGACTAATGGCAAAGACTAAATCGTTCCTGTACTCAAAATGCTACAGTTATGAGTTTTTATGGACTAGCTAAGCGTTTCATTGTATTTTTCTAATTTATTTTCTGGTGCAATAGCATTCAGAAAATATGACTAAGTGCTTAGAACTTTGCTAATGTTAGCTTTTTAAAATGTGCACGAGTAAAATGGATCTTAGATTTCATTCGCGAGTTTTTCGTTATAACGCGAAATGTTATTGATGTTATGTGGCCCAAACGTGAGACGCCGGTTTGGTTTAAATCATGTGAAAAAAGGATAATTAACGCTAATGTCAATATGATACAAATGTGGGCAATTCATATTCTGTCACACAGGTACCTATCAAAGAATACCAGTATCAAAACCACTCGGTCATAACAACGACACACCCTCTGTAAGCCCCAGCAGCTTTCAACACATCAGATAACGTTATAGCCGGTAAACCGGGCCGACAAGCCAAAACAAGAAAATAACGAAATACAGCCCTGATTGACTGAATCGCTTTACCGGGAGAAAAGGCCACTACATTACGTGTAGCTAGCGGTTTTAGGATCCCTTTCGTTACGACCAGCATTTCCTGTCACTGTGGTTTCACTCACTTCTACTACAGCACCGCAGACACGACGGAGATAGCAGATACAATCATCAAATTTAACGGCCGTTAGGCATCTCTTACCTGAACATAATTGTTTTCACAGTATTCCGCAACCCGGGACAGGTTCTGATAGCTTTCCACAAGAGCTCTTTTACCGGCAGGGATTTCCTCCTCTAATAGCATTTGTAGCTCTGCCATCTTACATCCCTTTGCATTTCTCTCCTCTCTGTCCTTTTCAGTGAGGCGAGGCGGCGGTGATGCTGCGGTGTGTAGCTGAGAGAGGGGCTCCCCCGCCTGGCATTGTGGGGCCGCTGGCCTCCGATTCACAACAGCCTGTGACAAATGGCAGCTACGTTATAAACGGTGGCCGGTGATTGGCTTAGAGGCAGAGGGAGAAGAGCAGTAAACCAATCAATGACATTTCACTGTCATGACGTATAAGTCCATACTTTTTTTTTTTTAATAATGCTAATAATGATTGTAATAATAATAATTATTACTATTATTCTTTTTTTTATTATTATTCACGTGTTATTTTATAATTCTTTTAATTATTATAAAATAACACGTGAAATATATTTTAGCTTAAATGGTAGCCTACATATTTAAATGTATATGTTAATTATGCGGGAATCATTTGCATAGGCCTATTATGTACCCTATTTCTTCACCCCTTTCTATTCATAGCCTACACAAAATACATGTGGCAATTGAAACATCAAGTCAGATCATATCATAAGGCACACACGGCAAGCAGAATAGTAAAGTGTAACGTGTGTGAGGATAATTTTACAGTTACAAACATCATCGACATTATCATCGTGCATCAGTCATCACAATTACTAAACATAAATTGAATATTTAGCCATATGAAAGCCTTGATAATGGTAACAGATAGGCATTAGGCTTTATAAAACGTTTTATAAACTATGGTAATTCTATAATTTTCAAAAAGATGCATACAACATAACATTAAAACGTATCACTACAGATTGGATGTGTTGAGTAAACCCTATGTGATTTTATATGAGATAGGAAAAACACTGTTAAAATTCATTCATTCATTTTTAAGTTTTAAATACACACTATAGTCCCTTGTAGGGTATCACAACATGTTTCGGTAAAAAAAAAAAAAAAAAAAAAGTTTACATAAGGACTGCGCTCCTCAGTGCTATTTTGCTTTATGAGGTATACTTTCACGACACTACATTTCCCATACATCACCGCGGTTTAAATCTCGACTGAGATGGGTTTGTGGGACTTGAAGGAGTAAACGTTGCGTTTTAACATACTATTCTCCGATGCTTGGTTCCACAAAAACTACATTTCCCAGATATATTTAGCAATTAGACGTAAACAGTTTGACTCATCCTTGACCGGTTTTCTGCTGCATATATTCCAGACAGACACCGGGCTAATGAAATAATTATTGCACCGGCGAATATGAACTAGCCTATGTGGTGAGTTTCTAACAAATCAGCCATAGGGGGAATCATTCCTGCTAAATAAAATACTAAAGGCAATTGTCGCTAAACCGACAAGGGCTTATTAAATAGGCCAAATTGGTCCTAGAATCTCCTAGATTAAAAAGGAAACAGTCTGCCTCCTTAGATAAGACATGGCAACTAGCTGCAGTGATGACCAAATTGTGTTGAAGTGTCCATCGCTGAACACTTTCTGAACTGCCTTGATTATTCCATTAATTGCTTCATATTATTGTTCAAAGATGTGAGGACTCCTTCGTTTCATGCTTTTTGGGAGTCAGCATGGCGCAGGAAGAGGACAAACACAGCCTGGAGGCGAAATTTGTTGCTGCAGTTGAAGTGATCCGGAGTTTGCCTGAAGAAGGTGATGATGACTTTCTTTATTCTATCCTCGACTATAAATGAAAGTGATTGAACTGGTTTTCAGTTATGTGCCATGTGAAGTCTGTGCTTGTTTGTGTGTAAACACTCTAGGTGATTGACCTACATGCAGAGCGTTTTAGAGATGTCACTCTTGGCTGACCCTCTATTGATAAAGCTGCTAAAAGGATAAGAGCTGATTAACCGAATCAGTCATTTCTCAAGTCTAATAACAACTCCTGTAACTATATGTATCTCAGCATTTTATTACATTTTCAAGCAGCCCTGCACATGTAGCCTATGTTTTAATTTGTTTCCTTCATTGCTCAGGTCCTTTCCAGCCATCTGATGACATGATGCTGTTGTTCTACAGTTACTACAAGCAGGCCACTGTGGGGCCCTGCAACATTCCCAGACCTAACGGCTTCTGGGACACTCGTGGAAAAGCTAAATGGTAGGTACCTGTAATATGTTGTCTTAATGCACACTTGATTTTTATATTTCACAACTAAATTCAGAGTTATGACTAATAGCAACACAGAAGATAGACAGCTGGTGCATTTGCATTTTTCACACTAACTTATATGCATAAGATCCATAATATTCATACTATCAAAGTCCGCTGAAAGCCTATAGGTCAAGGGTCAAACTCAACTTTATTTATTTATTTATAAAGCACCTTTCACACAAGCATGCAGCCCAAAGGCCCAAAGTCACTCCACATGCCTGCTACACTATTGTTCTAAATAACTTATTTTAATTATAGCCAAATATTACTGCACAATACTGCAGATATATGGATAATCTTGCTAATACAGAATAGATTAAGTTTAGTGAGATTTCTGCACAACGTAATACTGCTAACTGCACATTAGTTAGCCAGTGTTCACTTTCCTCTTAGTGTTCAAGTGTTGACTTTGTGTTACCAGGGATTCATGGAGCTCTTTAGGAAATATGACAAAGGAGAAAGCCATGAAGAACTATGTCGAGGACATCCAGCTGGTAAGTCCTTTCATGGAAAACTGAATAGCTGAATAGAAGCAGCATAGCAATACAAAGTTAATCAACTTGGAGTACACATCTCTTTCTTCACATTTATGTTTTGCCATGACAAGAAGCATGTGCATGCCTAACACACACAGTAAATATATGTATATTTAGAATACATGATGTGCTTATGTTAGGCTGATTGTTTTTCTAATATAAGTTTTCTTATAGGTTACTGATTTCTAAATCTTTAAAGACACTTTGTGTCAAGACAAATTATTAGACAATTTATGAGTATGATGATGCAGTTTATCTATCAGATATTTATTTTCAAGCCAGAGGAGATTTGCCGTGACATTTTGTACAGATATTCCTGGTCCCCAGTGGATGTATCATGCACACTTTGGTGATCCCCTGACTTGTTCATCTAGCACCGTCATCAGGTCAAACTTTTAATTTGTCCAATACTTTGGCGCGTTTATATAGCACCATGACCTGCTTTATAATAAAACAAAAACATGTAAATCTCACTTTTTAAAATCTGGGACCTTTAAGATGCAACAACTTGCTAAAACAATGACAGAACCTTTTAAATAACAGCAGAAACTGCATTTGCAAATTTTGTTGTTATACATTTTTTCACCTCATCGCACCTGAGTGGCTTCAATTCCTCCAGTTACCAGCTGTTTTAATCATTAACTGGTTCAACAGATAAATCAGTCAGCCTTTGCTGTATGTAATTATATGTAATTAACTTGTTTTCTGGTGACTTGTTGACAGTCTTGCCCCACCTATTTATGCAAAAGAAATATGTTTTATTGTGACAGTTTCAAATGATGCATATTTAACTAGATAACTTTATTATTTGTGTGTTATCAGATTTTGGAGGCCATTCCAATCTCAGAAGAAGTGTCTAACTTGGTACAGAAGCTTGGTAACTTCTACACAGAGGTGGACGTAGAAGGAGAAGAAGCTGAAGAAATTGAGCAGGACAGGAGACCCTTTACCAGGCCTTTTGCAAACCATACAGGTAATGTTGGCCTACATGATTAGCAATGCCATAATAACTCCACAATTGAAGGCACATCAAAGGCAAAGCAGAACACAATCTGAGGGAGAGCATTGCTGTTTAAGGGGGATGTAGTACTGCTGTTGGTCCTCTTTGTTAGTCACACAAATTACATTTTCTGGAATACTGAGCCTGTCTTATTTGTGTTTTTTTATCACTAGATGAGCTGGTCAAACAATTGAACAAACCAACAATGGAAGGCGAGTCTTTGGTGTTCACAGTAGCTGTAGAGTTGATAGTTTGGTCCCACAGTGTATAAGCTTATTTTTAACCTAATTTATGTTGCTTTCATTGTTTATTTGACTGAGAACAGAGTGAAACGTGTAAATTGAAATGAAATGAAATTGTCTTGTGTAATCTGTCATGTATATGCTGTAGTTGGTCAGTGTGTCGGTTGTTATCGTACATTATTTGCACTTTGTGGTATAGATGTAGTGTGTAGAAGCTGTGGGACGCAAAATGTTCTGTCAACCAACTGTGTGTATGTCTTTGCTTTGTGTAGATTTACATTGTGCAACATATACTGTGATAAAGAGTGTTTCCCTCACCGCTCAGGCTATGGGGATCTATGGGATGATATACAAAACCTCCAAGAAGATGACAGCAGTGGTCATGGCATAAGTGTCAGTAGCGAGGAGGCAGAGGGAAGCAAAGAAAATAGTGAAATCGAGAGAAAGGAGGAAAGTAGTGATTGGGTGAAAAGTGAGGAAGAGGAGAATGAGGATGAAGAAGACAATACAGACGATGAAGACGAGGCAGATGAAGAGGAGGAGGAAAAAGGTACCTGTAGTTGTAGTTCTTAGCTGTTTTGTGTTGTGAAATTTGCTATGTTGTAGAGGTTACACACACTTTTGTTAAAAACTACAGTGCCCAGTTGTGTTAGGAAGGTATTTAGCCTTTTTGGAGGAAAATAATCAATATATTTGTGACCTGTTTGTAACCTTTAACACACTCTGAAGAATGCTTTGTTTTTTTGTAGCACAGCTTACTTATTTACTCTATGCACACTTGCATTACTGATAGGGCTGGGTACCGAATTCAATACTTTTTAGCCACCGACCGAATTGCCTCCTTAGTATAGAGTATTGAAAAATGCCTCGTCATTTAATACCCATTTTCAATACCTGAGGAGTAAATCTCGTCAGCGTCAGTGAGACAATCAGCATGCAGCATGCTTCTACCAAGATCTAATATCATCTGTGATTGGCTGTCTAATGTTACATGTTGTAGACACACTGGAACAACTCTACGTTACACAGAGATGGCTACTTAGTCGGGGCTAGAACATGCATACAAAGATTTGTGCCGTAATGTTGTAATTTCTTTTGTTTTATAAAATGTGTATAAAAAAAGTTTAGGAACCGGTATCAAAGTCACGGTATTGGTATCGGTACTGGTTACGAATATTTTTAGCTTCTTTATTCTAAGTGTAAAAGGGAAGGAGAGTAGCTGTTTGTGTATTTCTGCTGTGTTCTTCAGTTGGTCACTCGCAGAATATTAGAGAAGTGACTTAACGACCAGCCAGCACACATTTATTTATTTTTTAAGAATAACGTTTTCACTATAATGTGACACACTTGGGTTAATGTTAAGGCTGCAAGATGTTCATAGTTTACATTGAAAGTAAATGAATGTGATATTTTTCCCTCTGAATACATTCATATAAATGAGAACAGTATTTCAGTAAGATAAAAAAAAAGTACATCCAGGGCAAAAAATGGCTAGACAAAGGGCACATAAAAAAACATGTCACTTGTCATACTCTCTCTCTCTACTCTCTATTGTTCTGCCTCAGTCTGGAGGCCTGACCCGAAGCTGCTGATGGTGGAGAAAAGGTGGAGGTCTGACACAGGGGGGTCCAGCAGCAGCATGGAGCCCAGCATGTCTTCCTTCACCAACGGGACACACAGCTCCCTCAACAGCGAGGCAGAGGAGGAAGAGCTGGCCTGTTCCATAGAGCCCAGTGTGCAGTATAACTCCTATATGCTCTTTAATGGACACCTGAGTGGTAAGATCTCACATTAATGCAAAAAGAAATTGTGCATATGTTTGTTTAACACTATAAAAAAAGCACAATGTTTGATAACAAATACCTAATAGTTTATAATAATGATTATGCTCATCGAAACCATTAGATAAACTATAAGATTAGGATAAGGTGAAAAATAAAGTATCACTGTGAAAACGTTATTGTGGCAGCAGCAAATATAATAGCACAAAAAAAGAGAAAAACAGAAAATATAATAAACTAACATGAATGTTTATTATGTAGATGTACACTGAAGAACGGTATAAAATTTACCATTTTGTTCATGTTCAGGTCATAGTGATGCTTTTCCTGAGAAGAACCACCGATCTACAGACTCAGATAATGAGGAATTCTGTGACTCCATGGAGCATCTGGCCATGGAAGAGGTGTGTTGTCCTTCCTTCATACTGTGCACCACATTAAAGGACTAGTTTTGACATTGTAGGAAATACGCTCATTTGCTTTCTTTCCGAGAGCTAGATAAGAAGATCGATACCACGCTCATGTCTGTACACAAAATATATAGCCAGGAGACCACTAGCTTAGCTTAGCATAAAGACTGGAAGCAGAGGGAAAGTGCCGACCGACATACAGTACCAGCACCTCTAAAGCTCACTGTAGACTCCAGGAAATCATTGCGCCCGGCCAAGAAATAGTCCAGCAGATAAACCCCCATAAAACCACAACATGTTGTTTATACTTTCTTAGTAAAGATCAAACTAGCTTGAAAAGTTACACATGATCAGAGGTAAAACCACAAGGTAGGCTGCAGAGCATATTGCAGGCACAGAGGCAAAGCGCAGCGCAGGTGTACGTCATCATTGCTTCTGGCTTTGTTTTTGCCTTGAAAGGTCAGCGGCAACGAGGTTAAAGTTACTAAATGTAACTTTTAAATGTTTCTGAAACTGTAATTTTCATCTGATGATCATAAATGACCTGTAACAGCAAACAAGACTAACAGTGAAAAGAACACTATTTTTGTATCGTTTTTATTAATGCCTCTGCCCAGGTTCGATTTTTCCCACAAAGTCACAAAATGATTTTCGGCAGGTAGACGGCACTACAGAGCACACATTCTGACAGGTCACAGATTTTGGTGTAACACTTACACTATATAGGCCTACTTGTATTCTAATTTTATTTTAGAAATGACCTACTGTAGTTATGGCTGATACTGGGGCAGAGCCATCACAGAAAAGAAGGAAATTAAACAAAGAACAACTAAAAGCTAAAAGGGAAAGTGAAAGACAACGGGCAAAACTGAGTCAATCTCGGCCATCAACAGATGGAGACAGTTACGGGAATGTATATGATTACAAAAGCGTCCCCGAATAGGCCCTCAGGTATGTAATATGTCTATTTAATTCATAAAATAACTTTACAATGCGCAATGTGGTTTAGAGTAAATTACGTCCCCCTTCCATTTAACGCAGACGTTTTATTCCTTTTAGTCCGTGTTTGTGTTGGCATGCTATTTTCTTTTCCCTTGTCCCTTTGTAACGTTACTTGTGTAAAGCATCTTTGGGTTTCGTGAAATGCGCAGTATAAATGCAAGTTATTATTGCTACAACAAACTCTTAATGCTTTGGCTCGAGACACAGTGACAGTGATACCCGGCTCACGATACATCCAAAGTAGGCTAAGTTACCGTATACAACACTTGAAATGTAAAGTTGCGTCTGTAACTTATTTTCTTATTGTAAATGTATGATTTTCTGTCTGTGCAAAATAGTCATCGCGACTATATGACCTCCCAGTAACGCTAACTCAGTAATCTATAGTGGGCAATACAGCACCGTAAAGAAAAGACCTTTATGACAGCAGGTGTGGTAAAAACACTACCGCTTTTGTCCAAAGCGGCCACTAGAATCAACACAAACTGAAAGTTACATATAGCCACTTTAAAGTTTAATCATTTAAATTTTTAACGCAGGGTTTAGCGGTAATTTCGAGTGGTGCGCAACGCCAAGGGTAGCGCTTCCTCCGAGTTGTCTTCATCGCTCTCCCCATAGGAAAACAATGGCACAGCGAGCACAGATTTACCGCAGATCATGTGTAGGCGGCTTCAGTTCTTCAGGAAGAGCCAAGCTGGCTGTTTGTCCCTGCTCCCAGTCACTATGCTAAGCTAAAATAAGCTACGTTTATTTTCTCATGAAAACCTAGGCAAAAAAGCTAATAAAATAGTTCCTGTGTCTTCTACTTTTCCTCCTATCCCTTGCTGCTGCAACAGTGTGAATGTCCCCATTGTGGGATTAATAAAGGATTTTTGAATCTTCCCATAATTGTCAAACTATTTCTTTAATAATGTCAACATTATAGAAAAAAGTAATAAAGTAAAACACAAATATAAAGTGTTCTGACCCGAATGGCTATTCAAACTGTGGTTGACTCTCTTCCTACCAAGGGGCTGTCTACATCAAACATACTGTCACCGGGATCAGGAGCTGCCTCTGTGAGGCAAAGTGATCTTTGGTTTGAGAGCAACACTACCCCGAATAGAGGAGAGGATCAAGTACTCGTGGGGGAGTCCTACCTTAAAGAAAGGATTAGTGCAAGCCAGCACAACAGCTCCTTGTCAAGAAGAGGGAGAGGTGAGACTGTCGACTTTATACTGACATTGTATCCCTAATTTACCTTTCTCCTAAGATGTGCACTTAGTTCATCTTCCTAAGAATTTAAAGGCATTAGATACCTTTTAAACACATCACCGTTTTCCACAAAAGTTGCATGTTGTAGCATTAACCTGTCAAATTCTGACTCCTGTTTCAGGTTCACAATCGCCAAGGGCTACTTGCAGCTCTCAGCGGTGTGCCAGTGTAGATGCCGCATGCTGTTGTGTGTCACAGAGCAGACATCCTGTCAGCGTTGCCAGGGGAAACATCAATGAGCAAATAGCTACAGCTCTGCTGAGGCTGCAGCATGACATGACCACAGTATTGCACAGGCTGCACGCTCTGGAGGCGCTCACGGTGTCACAGGTGAAAGACCACAGATGTTAGCCACAGTGTTAACCTCAGACTGTCTCCATGACAATTTATTAAATATTTATTGATAGATTTCTACATTTTCTTATTCAATGTTTCAGTCAAGATTATCTTCGCCAAGGCAGGAGGACTCTCTACCCGCAGTACAAACGGTCCTTATTAGATTTTTATTTAAAATTTAAAATGGTTTTGTTTTTTAAATATCTAATTTAATGCATGTTTTTTATTTTTGTAGTTCCTGAGACCGTCTTGGTGGCCTTTCGACTTCTCTCCACTCACAGGGGTTTTAACTGCACTCTGGCCTCTGATTGCCCATTGGCTTGTCCAGCTTTACTTACAACGGAGAAGAAGGTGAGCAGATACTGATCAAAAATGCCCTGCTTTATTATCACTAATTCATTTTGCCTATAGCCATACTACAGACTACTAAAACTCAGTTTCACCTTTTTTCCTCATAGGAAAATCCCCTGAATTCTCTGACAACCGTCTTTTGTTGCTTTTTCAAGCCACTGTCACAGACGGAGTATACTGAGGCATCAGTAGAAATGGAAAGGCCACTTTAGATAAATGAATGGTCAGAAAGGTGTGTAAAGGGGGACTCTACAATAGAGTGTAGCATTTTGACTTCATGGATACTTTTTAGGTGTTTAAGAAAGGGAAGATTAGTGCATTATAAAGGCTGGCACATTTTTTTTGTTACAGTGAGCTTAGCATTAGTTGGTGACCTTATTTATGACATGTCTTACAGATCACCAGGTACTCAGTATACACAACTCGCATAACTGAGTCAACTTGTAATTGAAATTAATTTATTATCATACAGTAGCTGTGGACCTTTATTTATTTATTGTACATGTCATTGTTTATTTTAGGTTTCTTTTCATGTTTCATGTCAAACAAGATTTTTTTCTGATTACTAAGAGTCTTTTATATTTCATTTGAAATATAGGAATATTTTAGATGAATTTCTTTTTAGACCAAATAGCGACCAAAATTGTTATCTATGTGTAAAAAGTTTATATTTATTTTATGGCGTCAGTGCATTAGTATCAAAGATTGCACTTTTGCAAAAAAAGTAATGAAAATCCATATATTCATTCTTTTTTCTTTTCAGCTGTACACTGAAAATAAAGAATTCTCTTTTAAAGCAAGAGTGTGGTGCTTTCATAATGCAGTTGTTAAACATAAGTGTATGAAGCAAATTTTGACTTGCAATAAACACATTCATTGGACAAACATGTATTTTAGTAAATCATTTGATGTTCAAAATCGAGATTAACTGCTAAAAAACTTGATTACATGAGCTGGGCTGGAAAATATAAGTGGTAAGGTTATAGTTTATATATCACATTTTAGACTGTAAATTAGCTGAATAATATTTAAATTGTATACTGAATAGTCCAGTCATTTTAAGCCGAAATGGGGGTCAACCTAGGACAAATTGCAACAGAAGCAAACTCAACTGATTTTGTATCCTCAATATGTCCTGAGTAAGGAAAAATAAAAACCGAAGAATCTCATTAGGGGAAAGTTTCGAAAAAGACCCAAATATAGCCTATTCATACGCCTATTCATTCTTTTTCTCATGTGAATAGGCTAAAAATGTTAACCTTTAGATATCACCATGAAAATTACTGAGTTGATTACTTACATCAAGGCAAACAAAAAATGTATTACAAGTTTTTTGAAATTGTTTGTTAACATGGGCAAACGGTGCATAATCTAATTACGTATGTGCTAATTTGTATAAATACCACAACAGATCTAAACATTGGATATAGCCAGGTGAAAATGTCTTGTTGAATCTTGTTGACATCTTACAGTAAAAGACTATAGAGGCAAACAAATGTCACCATAAGGGGCAGAGATTCAGTCATTCATTCAAGGTCCACTCCACTGTCAATCAACTGTCACTAAGTTAAGAAAGATTTCCTTTTGTTTCTCCTACATTGATTATTCAACCTACATTAATAAAACATACCTGGTGATCAACTACAATTTACTGGGAACATCTGGATGTGTGTTGACCTGTGATACGACTATTATTGGTGAGCTGCACAAACTCAATGCAGATGGCCTGTGACGAGAATGAAGATGAGATTCTGGGTAGATGGGTAGCCTAAATGGGTTCCATTCAGACCTTAACAATAAGTCTTTTACTGTTATATGTCAACAAGATTCAACAAGATATTTTCACCTGGCTATACCCAATGTTTAGATCTGTTGTGGTATTTATGCAAACTAGCACATATGTAATTAGATTATGCACCGTTTGCCCATGTTAACAAACTACTTCAAAAAACTTGTAATACATTTTTTGTTTGTCTTAAAGTAAGTAATCAACTCAGTAATTTTCATGGTGATATCTAAAGGTTAAAATGTTTACCCTATTCACGTGAGAAAAATAATGAATAATCTTTTTCGAAACTTCCCCCTAATGGGATTCTTCTGAGCTTTTCTTTCCTTACTCAGGACATATTGAGGATACAAAATCAGTTGGCTCCTTTTCTCATAAAATGACTGGACTAGAAGCTAACGTTAGATAAACTGAAGATAGGCCAGAAAAAAGTCTTATGACGGAGACGTCATATCCGGTGTAGACTGCCGCTGAACTTCGCAGTTTGACTTGCTATGTCTGCTACAGAAAGATGAAGTGAAGAAATACGGACCTTTAACTCTAAGGGGCAGCGGTATAACTCGTGTAGCTTAACTGCCGTTGTGTACCAGTTAGAATTAAAAATGTTTTCTTTGTCAATGACTGTCCAACCACAGGTAAGAAAGCAGGAAACATTAGCTAGGCCAAGCTAACATTAGCATTGTTGTTGTTTGGGTTCTATCTAGCTAGTTGAGTTAAGCCTGCTAGTGAGCTAGCTAGCTCAGTTAACCTTAGCTTGTCAGCCAGACTGCTGTTGACCTTTCGTTATCGTTTGATGATTTAAAAGACATTTACATTCAAGTCAGTTGACATTGTGTCAATGTTGTTATATTTCTATTTACCCGTAACGTTAAATAAACAGAAATAAAGACTGTGTGGACCTCTGAGAGAAGTTTCAGCTAACGTTCCTGTTCTGATGAGCGTTCAGTGTGTCCTTAGCTGCCAGATGGGAAACGGCGTCAATGAGCGATATATTTGACTAGCTAATTACTGGTGATTTGCATATGCTAATAAATCTGCAGTTCAATCAACTTTTCTACTGATTCGCGATAATTACCTGTTTGCGAATACTTTTCAGCTCGCTGATGTACTTTACCTGTAACTACCAACAGTCTCTATATAGCTAAGGGCTAACGTTACCTAACAAATAGGGTTTGTGATAGTAATGTTAATTGTAACATATATGAAATATATACATGAAAAATCTTACATTTTCAAAACAATCATTCACTCACTGTTTGCTTACATGTGATCACAGGTGACTTTACCTCTTAGCCACCTCATCAATGTCCTCCACTCTATGAAAAGCTCAGTGGGAAGCAGCAGTGCCACCTGCAAATCAAGAAAACACAAGGAGCATGCCTCAGACTCAGAACTACACCGCACAGAGGTACATTAGTAGGCCATAATCTGTAATTGCTGTTTCAATTCAGAGACAGTGTGATGCTGGGCTTAGTTGATTTCATTCTCCTAAGTCCACTTGTTTTAACAAAAAAACGTTTTCAGAATAACTTTGTTAGGAATATAAATCAAATGTCATACACAAAATTATATCATTTATGTTTGTGCAGCCCATGTGGAACATGCGTGAGCTTGGATTATCAGACCTGGGAGCACAGCAGCTGGATGAGCTGGTGAACAGTGTGTTACCACACTTGAGTCCACAGCAGGCGCCACTTCCATTGGGTGGACAGACAGCCTGGCATGCCTCACATCTTTCTACACACTCCTTTTTCTTCAATAAGCACGGTGAGGATGTACACCTTTGTTATAAACAGGCCTCCCATACTGTACCTTGAACCACTTAAATAGGTGTGCCTGTGGCTGGTGCCCGTGCCTGACTCCTCGTCATCACTCTTGAATGAATACAACATGCCAGGACCTCACAATCTGCAAGAAGTTAAAATATTTGTTTCATTTTTCAAGTTTCATTTGACTGCATAGAATTGCAGAGATTGTAGTTAGTGGAGGTGGTAACCATCCATCCTGATATTCTGATGAATCCTATCTTTTTGATTAGCTTAGTTACTAGTTGACCGTTTTAACAAGCAAATAGTAGTGATGGCGAACTGAAGCTTTCTGAACCAGTGAAGCTTTCAATCCAATTGTATCGAAAAAAGGTTCAGTACTCGAAGCTTCAGAACTCTATGAGGACATCTGGTGGTGGAAGTTAAGGATAGCATTGTGTCACAAACTGTTTCACAGATATTAGCCATGAATGTCTTTGAGTCGAAGATGAATACAGTTTTAGTATGAATTCATGGATAAATAAATAATGACATAAATAACTAAGCCTATTTGGGACTTTGCATAAGTAAAAATGTAATTGCCTTCTCCACAAAAAAAACAAGCAAACAATAAAGTTAGGATTTTGGTTGTGTTTGTAAACAAATACATCAATTTAGGAGGGAAATGAATGAAGAACACATTGCACACACATTTCTGTGATTATATTGAGTACGTAGCCTAGAGCAACTTTCTACTCGCTATAAACTCTCTTTTATAAACTTTCTACTCGCTATAAACTCTCTTTTATAAACTTTCTACTCGCTATAAACTCTCTTTTATAAACTTTCTACTCGTTATAAACTCTCTTTTATAAACTTTCTACTCGCTATAAACTCTCTTTTATAAACTTTCTACTCGTTATAAACTCTCTTTTATAAACTTTCTACTCGCTATAAACTCTCTTTTATAAACTTTCTACTCGCTATAAACTCTCTTTTATAAACTTTCTACTCGTTATAAACTCTCTTTTATAAACTTTCTACTCGCTATAAACTCTTTTATAAACTCTCTACTCGTTATAAACTCTCTTTTATAAACTTTCTACTCGCTATAAACTCTCTTTTATAAACTCTCTACTCGTTATAAACTCTCTTTTTATAAACTCTCTACTCGCTATAAGCTTACTTGCAATAAACTCTCTACTATAAACTCTCTACTGGCTATAATAATCGCTATAATAATCTCTCTATTAACTAACTTTCCTGACTCTGTTGACTCTTCTACTGCAACAACCCACAAAGGCGCACCCAGTGCCGCTCAACTTTAAAGCTTTGAATTCAACTTCGAAGCAGTCACGTGGGTGTGTCTGAAACGAAGCTTCGGACGTCACTGGTCACGTGATTATCACAAAACCAATCAAGCTCAGATACAAAGCTTCATTCCAAATTGGTTCATTTCTTCGATACATGCTTCGAAGCAGAGTGCTCACGGGTAATATCACTAGCAAATAGGGCCTCTGCTACCACTTTTTCTTAAAACTATCTCAATAATAAACCTTGTCCTCTGTTCCCAGGCTTCTCATGTGGTGCAATGCCCATGTCTTATTCCAGACAGCACCCTTCACCTCTTCAGTCTGTATGCACAGAGCTCCAACACTGGCCAGGTAACTATGGATTTATGTAATAGTTTATTACTAAACCAAAACTTTACATTCACTTGTTACTATTGAATAACTGGAGTTGGTTTGTATGCTATTTGACAACAATATAAATAGCGTTACGTAGAGAATAACAAATATTCCACTTAATTGTCAATATTATCTATGGTGTCCTATTTTTACATGTGCATTGTGAATGTAACAATGTGTATATTTACGGTATAATGCTTATGCGAATCTAGTAAAGTTATATGCTGTGTAAACATGGTTAGCTTTTTAATCTGTTTAAACAGCATGTGCTTACTGTATATTTCAAGTGTGGGTCCCGAGCAGAGGCTTTAAAACTTTAAAGAGCAAAACCAGACGACTGCAGTCGGCCCCCGACCGCCCCCTGGAGTCTGAAGGATTCACACCATCTTTTATGAAGGTAAGTACTTTGAGATGTTGACATGCTTAACATGCTTAAGCAAATTCTTAAAGGGATACTTTGCTGATTTCTAACCAGCTCTTTGTCATCTATTTGTGGGCAGTGTGTTTTAGATTAACAGTGTTTGGCTTTCCTCCGTGGCGCCAATGCATGGAGGACCCTGGTGGCGGGGAGCATCGTTCATCTTAACACACTGCTTACACTGCTATGACACAGAGCTGGATTTGAATCAGCAAAATATTTTTTAAGCATGTTATGGATATGTTTGTATGTGCTTATTGTATTAAGAATATGAATTGCCTTACCAGCAACAACATTTTCACCTGACTAGGGTATTGCACTTTTTGGAATAAAATGCAAGGCCTGCTGAGATTTCAAGTTAAAAAATATTCAGCTCTTGAGTAGAAAATGCATCACATTTCTGTAGTTTTTTTCTCTGCTGTCTAGTCAAATAGAAACACATGTCTTCCATTGGATCTTCTGCACACAAGACAATTTGAGGAAAAGTTGGCAATTGGTGTTCTGCCCACCTGAGTCACCAACAGGCCTAAAATAGATAGTATGTTTTTTTTTCTTACTATTTAGTTATCTAACATGGTCAGTTATGCAGCTATGTTTGCTAAGTAATTGACAGCAGCTGCCTTTGCACTTTTCTGACAACACAAAAGGGGCCTCCAGCTGTTCTGCCTGTTTAGGAATCTAAAAATAAAGGCAGAGCAGGTGCACCTTAAGTTTTTTAGGCCTACAAAGCATGTCCAGTGGGATGGCCTTGAGTGTAAAGGTGTGATAAAAGTGATATCTGCCAGTATGATATCTGGAAATTGATGGAGACAACTTCATAGATGACTGTCTTTAGATCAAATGCAACTGCAGTCTTATACACAGAAACATGCCCAGAGGTCACAGGTGAAGATTACATCTTGTTTTTCAGCTCTCCTTCGCACAAAACATAACTACACCTGTAGAATATTAGGTCCCATGGCGTACGATATCATAGTGTCATACCAAGATGTTTCCCATAAGTCCTCCCCACTCGGACCCTCTTATCAACTTTTAGATGTCACGTGCAGTCCACACAAGATTGAACAGTATATAAGATATATTTAAAAGCATACAGACTTAATTTCATCCTATCAGAATATCGCTGACCAATTTTACCTTGTACTGCAGGGTTTCCTGACACGTGACAAGGGGGTTGAAGTTGAAAGTCTAGACAGCCTGATTAAGATCAAGAACATACCTGATGGACAGCAGGATTCTTACAAGAGGGGCTTCGCTGAGGGTTTCCTGAAAGCCCAAGCCTTGACACAACGCACACAAGGCAACGCTACAAACAAGCTCAAATTGAATCACACAACCGGTATTCCATTATTAAGCATTAAACAGTACTGATGTATAGTTTTCCTGCTCCAACTGTTCAGACTCTCTCCGGAGGACTCGTCTAATCCTGCTGGTGCTACTTCTGGTTGGACTCTATGGTATCTCCAAGACCCCCTTCATATCGGGTAAAGGCTCCTTTTCTATTCTAAAGCTGCTTTCATGCATGCTGCATGTCATACATGAAATCACCTCCAAGATGTTAACATTTTAATATGTTAAAATGTGAATGTTAATAATAAAGTACAGCATTTGCCTGCTTAACTAAATCTATGCACATAAAATATTGAACATGTATTAACCTACCAAAGAAAATAACTAAGCTTGGTATAACTGAGTCATTTTCTGCTCTTTACAGACAAATTCTAACCTGTAGTATTGAAGGTGTGTGTGTGTGTGTGTGTGTGTGTGTGTGTGTGTGTGTGTGTGTGTGTGTGTGTGTGTGTGTGTGTGTGTGTGTGTGTGTGTGTGTGTGTGTGTGTGTGTGTGTGTGTGTGTGTGTGTGTGTGTGTGTGTTTTAACCATGCCATGCAGTGTGATTTCGAACTTTAATCTAACCATTTTTGATAGTACGGTTCCGAACCACATCAGGCCTGGACTCTGCAGTGGACCCTGTGCAGATGAAAAACGTGACATTTGAGCATGTCAAAGGGATAGAAGAAGCTAAGAACGAGCTGCAGGAAGTCGTGGAGTTCCTGAAAAACCCAAAGAAGTTCACAGTATTGGGAGGAAAGCTGCCAAAAGGTAGGGCTGTCTTTCACAGTGCATTTTAAGATGTTTTAAAAGCTTAGTGATTTTTATCAATTCTGCCCTTATGTTAGAGTTTGATGACTTTTCAGCTGAGATGGTAGTTGCACAACTACATTCAGAGATCTGTTTTTGTGTCTCTCTCTTTCTCATTCTTCCTCATCATCTCTTTACTTTAGGTGTTTTACTGGTTGGCCCTCCAGGGACCGGGAAGACTCTACTGGCCAGAGCTGTGGCAGGAGAGGCAGATGTGCCATTCTACTACGCCTCCGGGTCCGAATTTGATGAGATGTTTGTTGGAGTGGGAGCCAGCCGCATCAGGAACCTTTTCAGTGGGATTTCTTTTTCCTTTTCCCTTTGCCTTCCTTAGAAACTTCTTGAGAGTGTAGAGTTAACTTCTCCTGATATTGCATGCTTGCAGCAAAAATATTATAATTGTTGTGCTTTACATTGTGGTACATATGTTTATTTTTTATATTTGTTGTACTGCTTATTTCTAGAGGAGGCTAAAGCCAATGCTCCCTGTGTGATCTTCATTGATGAACTGGACAGTGTGGGTGGGAAAAGGATCGAGTCTCCCATGCACCCTTACTCCAGACAGACTATTAACCAACTACTTGCTGAGATGGATGGGTAATCTCTCAAATTATCTGTTGCATATTTTACAGTTTAGGAGTTGTCGTAATTCAGATTAAAGCAAATCTGGCAATACGTTGGGGTTGCCTTCAAACGGTCTACTGACTGATTTGCAGCGTGGTCAACAGTCTTTAATCATGTTAACTCTGCATACAGTTCAGTGTTGGTTGACACAAGAATACGTGAAGTACTGCATTGTGGCTCAAAATATGAATTAGAATGTAAGAAAGATTGCTGTGGTGAGAGAATACAACAGAAAGCAAGAGGAGAGCTGCTGCATTGCAGACGCTGACTTGCATGTACCCTGTGATATTATTTTGTAGGTTTAAACCTAATGAAGGTGTGATCATCATTGGAGCAACCAACTTCCCAGAGGCTTTGGATAAGTATGTTTACCTCTGTGTCTCTTGCTATAGCCTGTGAAAATATCAGCGCTTACAATGCACATTCATGTCAAGGTTTACAACCCTCAGACACAGCTTTTCTTGTCAAAAACTAAGAATAGACTGCAACCCTGAGGCTGTTATTGATACTGTGACCCAGATTGTATGCTGACACAGCATCAGTATTTTACTAACCTGCTGTTCTTGTTTTTTTAAGTGCCCTGATCCGCCCAGGACGTTTTGACATGCAGGTGACTGTCCCCAAACCAGATGTGAAAGGGCGCACAGAGATCCTCAACTGGTATCTGAAGAAGATTAAAATGGATCCAGGTGTGAGATCACCATCTGCTAACCCTAAAATAATTATAACAATGTTTTTGCTAAAAGGTTTTGTTATGGTATATAATACAGTGCTGCTCATAAGTATTCATACCCATGCTCAAGTTGACTAAAAAGAGGAATAAAAAAATCATCTTTTGGAAATTGATCTTAATGCCTTAATTAAAAAAATGAGGAAAAATCCGACCTTTTAAGGACACCATTTTTTTGTGTGAATGAATAATGTATTGTAAATAAATAAATGTTCTTCCTTAAAATACAGGGGTTTTATCTCAGTTAGCCTAATAGTTAACTGAGATAAGATCCATATCAATGCAAATCAAACCAGCTATTAGGCTAACTGTAATAAAACCATGCCAATCTCTAGGTATGGTGAAGGGTATGTGATGATGTGGAGCTATTTTAATTCCAAAGGCCAAGGGAACTTTATCAGGATGCATAGTATCCTGGATCCATGAAATAACTGGCCTTTCAAAATAAAAATCTGCCTTCCTCTATGGGAATTTAACATAGGGGTATGTATAATTATGGCCCCTTTATTTTAAGGAAGAACATTTATTTATTTACAATACATTATTCATTCACACAAAAAAATGGTGCCCTTAAAAGGTCGGATTTTTCCTTATTTTATCTTATCTTATTTCCTTAATTAAGGAATTAAGATCAATTTCCAAAAGATGATTTTTTTATTCCTCTTTTTAGTCGACTTTAACATGGGTATGAATACTTATGAGCAGCACTGTATTTTTAACCACTGTAAGGCAGACAGCTTGCGTCGACCGTCAAATGGTGTTTTGAGCTATGTTTTGAGGCAGTGTGAGAAATCCCGTACAGTAAACGGGAAACATCGCTGCCTTATCACTGCCACAAGAATGAAAGAACTGCCCGGGAGTTTGTATAATAGCTGAATGTTTCCTGCAACAACAAATCACTCGCTATGTCTCGCTCGTCTCTTTTCTTTCTCTCCCTCCTGTGAAATAAAGCTGCCTTCAAGTGCGGTCGGAAAGGTCGAGATTTATAAACGATCTGACTGAAAACAGCAATTGTGAAATATAAAGTCTTCTTGTGCTACATTGGGGAGTTAAAGAACACAACAGGACGTCACAAATGGGCAGTTTCATTGACACTCCCCCCGCTTCACAACCCTGTGGCAAATCGCCGGATCGCTTTTTTTTTTTTTTTTTTTGTCTGAATGCACCGTAAGACAGAACCTACAGTTGTTTGAATGCCTTGGTTTGGTGGTCATCAAGCACTGAACACACTGGCGCAGCACAGAGCACTGGTACTTTTTAAGATGACATCATAAGCTAAATGTTTGTTGTTTTTGTTGTTGATAATCGGTGTGATCTTTGTTGATGTCGCGTGTTATCTCTGCAGCTAT
Organism: Sander lucioperca; assembly: GCF_008315115.2. NCBI lineage: Eukaryota > Metazoa > Chordata > Actinopteri > Perciformes > Percidae > Sander > Sander lucioperca. The sequence goes on along the minus strand of NC_050181.1, from coordinate 39,902,936 downwards.
TGAGGCCAATATTATTGCCCGGGGCACAGTGGGCTTCTCTGGTGCTGACCTGGAAAATCTGGTCAACCAGGCTGCCCTGAAGGCAGCAGTCGATGGTAAAGACATGGTCACCCTGAAAGAGCTGGAGTTTGCTAAAGACAAAATCCTCATGGGTGAGTAATGAGGAAGCTTTTTTAGTTGTTATAATGTGATTAATATAATGTGATTAATATTACTGCTAAGTTATCCTGATTTGTCTGTGTTTTCATCGAACACGGCAAAAGCTTACTAATAGTTATTAGGATCACTCTCAAAGTCATGTCGAGAATGTGGCAATAAAATAAATTCATTCATACTTTCTTCTTTTATCTTCAAGGCCCTGAGAGGAGGAGTGCAGAAATAGATGAGAAGAACAAGATCATCACAGCGTACCATGAATCTGGCCATGCAATAGTAGCTTACTATACCAAAGATGCCATGCCGATTAACAAGGCTACTATCATGCCCAGAGGTCCCAGTCTGGGACATGTAAGGAAACGTAGAGCTTGTAAACTAAATGGCTAAACTCTGCATATTATAATTTGACACAGAGTCTGCAGACAGTCATTCCATTTGTTTACCTCTTATCCCCTTAATTTTTCATTCCCCTTTTTCCATCCTCTCCAATGTCTCTTGTCAGGTATCCATGCTTCCAGAGAACGATCGCTGGAGTGAGACTCGCTCTCAGCTGCTGGCCCAGATGGACGTCAGTATGGGCGGCCGTGTAGCAGAGGAGATTATATTTGGCCATGAGTACATCACAACCGGTAAAAAGGAGTTCCTAAAAACGTTTTAACATAAAGTGTAGAATGTAGTAAGATCTTGATTCTCTTCTACGTAGAAAGGTGGTTGGCAGGCTAGAATGTGTAAAGGCAACATGTCATTTCTTCCTCTCCAGGTGCATCAAGCGACTTTGATAGTGCCACAAAGATCGCTAAGATGATGGTGACCAGATTTGGAATGTGTGAAAAGGTAGGCTAATTTATGGGACTTACAAAGGGAAGGCTGGTCATAGTATTTGCACTGCACATGCATCACAGGCGACATTTTTTGCTATAATTGTATGCACATTTATGTACGTTTCCCCTTCCTGTCTCCCAGTTGGGTGTGATGACCTATACTGACATGACAGCCCAGAGCCCAGAGACACAAGCAGCGGTGGAGCATGAAGTCAGGGTGTTACTGAAGGTCTGTGTGATGTTTTTTTTATTATCATTTATTTTTTTAGGACAGCTGAACAAAAAACAATTCAGCGATTCAACCAGCTCTTGTAAAAGCTTTTTTCTTACCATCTTTTCTCTTGCTGTCACCAGGACTCTTATGAGCGTGCCAAAGTCCTGCTGAAGACTCATTCCAAAGAGCACAAAAACCTGGCAGATGCTCTGCTCATGTATGAGACACTGGATGCCAAAGAGATCAAGCTGGTCCTGGAGGGCAAGGCCCTGGAGGCCAGTTGAAACTAGCAGGGACTGCAACAATCGGGGGTTAGCAATGGGGGGAGGGGGCAGATTTGAAGAGCTCAGGGGTCATGGAAGGAGGGATGGACTCAGTTCTTGTCAGTGAATCAGAGGAGTATGTAGTGATAGCCTGCGTTCACAAAGTCTCTTGACAAGCGCTCATGTGGGACTATGTCATATCTTCACTCTGTCCCCTTTGTGTAATCCCATCAATATTCCCAGATAAGTAGTGATTTTCCTGCGTTCAGAGGTAACTGCTTACCTCTGTATGTTGCACAGGCTCGCTGTATGTGACAAAGGTTAACAGGTTAAATGCCTAATTTAAATGATGTTGCTCAGGTCACTTTATCCGTTGGTGGGAGGAAATAATACATGAATGTAATTATGTACCTCAAACGTAAAAAGCATCCTGGTAGGATTCCCTTTTTAATGTTAATTGTTGTAAAAGGAGTTGAAATGTGGTCAAATTATGTACTTATTGCAACTAGACTTTAAGTCAATCTCAACTCCTATTTGTCGATCATCTTCCAGGGTTCGTATCTGTTATTTGTCTTGTATATCTTCAAGGTCAGGCCACACACTCGACTTCTGTCTTGCAAGCCTCTCAATTTGGCACAAAGAAGTATCGCAATGGGTGCTGCACTTTGTCTTTCCATCTGATTCTTTGTATCTTGGATGATTGGAAGCTCATGTATATACATTCTCCTGACCCCCTCTGCATATGTCCCTGTTACTTATTTTTAAAGGTGGCCTTTTGGGGAATGCACTGTTTTTGTTTTCCTTTTTGAATGGAGGGAGTGTATAAAGTTAAACTATAATGTCTCAGCACTTTGGGTAAGTGTATTCATTGAAAATGCACTTGTGCTCTTTTCATTTATTTCATTTATGTTGGTGTATGGTGTGTACAGACAACTGCTGCTTTGTCTCAAATAGCATGCAACAAATACACACTGTGTTATGTAGTGATAGACTATTGGGATCTTTAGGATTTTAAAGCTAAGCTAAGTTATTTAAAATAGTCTTTGAGTTCAGCTTCCAAAAAGCTTTAGGAAAAATATCAGCGTTTCTTGTAAATGCAAATGAGTTGAAATGCAAAAGACTGAATCTTTAGATTATTCAGACAAACAAGACCAGTTATCGGTTATTGTCCATTGGCGTCTCCTTTGTCGTTACATCAAAGAGTAATTTTGTCACATCTAGTGCTCTATACCTTTCTGTTTGAACACGTTTTGTGCAGTGCAGTGGAAGAAAGATTCCAATGTTCAGTGCTTACTGACACTGCTCTGTTTATAAAGGAAGTTTAAGCAACAAGTCTAATTTTAAAGTGACGTCCTTGAGTATATATTTCTTCAACACAGATTGTGGGTAGAAACTTGCAGACTTATGCCTCTGTTAAAATGTTGAATGTCCCAATTTGTGAATAATTAGCAGCAGTGTGTGTATGTAATCTGTATTTTAGCTTTTTGAGCATTTCATTTAAACTGTGCTCGTATCAAGATTACCACCACTGTATTTTCAGTGTGGCCCTTTTCAGTTTGTTTTCTTGGCTTCAGTTTGAGACACTATTTAGTTTATTGGCCTTTTATCCATATTTAGCTGTATATATGATTGGGATGTAACATTGTATATAGATGTAATGCTTTTATGCTGAGACATTGAATGGCTCTCTGCTGTTGATTGACAAAATCTCTCAACAATGTGATCGCAATGGTTAATGAATGTTACTGCAGTTGAGATAAATAAAATGAAACCTAAATAAAATCTTGTGTACTTAAAATTTATTTTTTACAAAACTTAAAATGCACATACCTTAGTTACAAATTAGACAAAATCCACAAGATTTACACCTTCAGACACGTCAAAACATAATACATTTATTGGCATTTTTTTAAACCAATCACAATCGTCTTGGCCGGTGCTAAGCAATGGAGAAAAGCCGCGATGCCGCTGCAAAATAGGCTCGGAAGGAACTTGTTTTGGTGGAAAATTTGTACGTTTAAAAGTTGTTTAAGTCATGCAACAGAAAACTCAAATTGGACAGTCTAGCTAGCTGTCTGGATTTACCCTGCAGAGATATGAGAAAAGGTTAACCATAGTCCTCATATATCGACCGGAGCTTAAAATGCCAAGGAAGCCCAAGGCAAGGATATCCGGCCTAAATGAGTGAAATCCAGCGGCAATGGAGTAATCCCGGAAGTGGAACGTCAAGGATATGGACCTCTCTTAATACATTCATGATATTGACTAAGTGAAAGGCAATAGCACAACGAGCCTCCCAAATTTTTGATGTTGAAATGGGACAGATGGCAGACGGTACATAACCAGGACTATTTTTCTTTTTCTACGGAACCAGCACAGGCTTACACATCAGTCACAGCTGCCATGAGAACTCTGGTTCCCTCGTAGTATTCCCCTCCCATTAGAATGGTGTTTTCTGTAGGGCCTCCCCTCTGCTGTTGAAGTTAGGGCTTAGGTTAGGTTATGGTTATGCCGGTGTAGCAGAGATAACAGGTTGGGTTTTCCACAAATATGTACAAAAATTATTTTATCTTCTGAAAAATAGCTGCAGTGTCATTGTATCATCATTTATAAACTGGACAACCCTACTTTAACACCACTTCCCACAGGATCCAAACAGAGTCAGAAACACTGGAATGAACACTAAGCCATGGAGCAGCCCAAATGTAATCACAAGAAACACAATCTTAAAGAATGTCCTAAAGATGTAACTCCCAGACATGGACAGCACTGCCACTCCTAAAATAGTTGACAGTGCTCCTTGCAGTATCGGATAGCCTAGATGGGCCAATGCATTCATAGCTTTCTTATTCACATCACTCTGGGAGCTGGAGACAAAAGAGTAAGAAATATGTGCTGAGAAGTCTACAGAAAAACCAATGCACATGAGCAGGTTGATCATAGAGATGGAGTCCAGGTTTACACCCCACAGCGCCATGAACCCTGTCACACCAACAATGACTGAACAAATTGCAAAGGCCACCCACAGGGAACAAAGAGGATTGGGTATCAGGATGAGTGAGACGACCAGCATCACGATCACAGCCACCAGGATGGTTTGAATGGTGTTGTCCATAATGACAGTGTACTGGTCAAAGTAGATGAAAGCAGGGTGGTACACCAGTAGCTCTACTGGACATTCCTCTGCTGTTTTCCTGAGTCCAATCATCATGTCCTTTGTTGGGACTTTGTTGAGCGTCTGAATAAAAAAGCGAGAGGCCTGAATCTTATTGTCTACAGTGAAGTTGATGTCTTGTTTGAACATGGACTTGAGTTCTAAGAAATGTCGCAGATATGTTTGGAAAGCCTCTTGAGAACTTATATCGAGATTGGATGTGTTTGCATATTGTAGAAAGGAAAGAAACCAAGCTAAAGTGCCATTGACAAAGTTCAAACTCTCAAAATTTGAAATGCATGAGAGCAGATGCTTTTGTTCATCCTCATCCCAGTATGGGAAGGGCTGCTTCACTGCTACCATCACGTTACAGCTATATTCAGAGAAGTGCTGCCTTTGATTGTTGTAGTAATCGATGATGTAGGAATCATCCAAAGCCAGATTCCTGATATCAAGTCCTTCCTTTAAGATAAAACAACCATAGATGCCTACAGCCAGATAGCCTGCATAAATGACAAATACACAAGCTTTCATCAATTTGTGGGTCAGCATTGGGCCGTAGAAGCGCTCAAACATGTAACTCACTGGGTCAGTTTCCTCCTTCTCTGTCATTCGATCGTAGCTCCCCCCAACACAGCATATACTAAGGACTTTTGAATTCCTGGATGGTAAGTCTTCTGGGATCTTGGCACAGGTGAACCAGTGCTTGTTCTCTGCTTCTCTCTGTCCGTTCAAAGCCATGCACGCCCCCAGGAAGGTGATGCTGTACAGATAGCAGAAGCAAATAGAAATCCCTGCGTACAGGCAGAAGGACCGGACTGAACCAAAGGGCGAGCAGCAGCCCAGTAAAATAGCAAGAGCGTTGGTCAGGGAGGTGATGGAGATAGAGACGGCAGCATCCTTGTAGGTGTCGGCCAGCCGGGCGGGGACACTGTCTAGAACACGGGTCCTCTGCCAGCAAGAGATCATGATAAACATATCATCCAGTCCAATACCTTTAGGTTGAAAGTCAGAAGAGAAAGAGATTTTAAAAATGGGAAATGGGACTGTGTAATCCCTCACTGTGCACATTATTACGTTTGGTCTTTAGAGGCCCAACAGAAAATGTTGGGCCAGGGGCCCCCTAACTGCTTAATCCAGCAATGAGTATGTGACATGAAATGAAAATGTACATTGTCAGAAGTCAAGAGTGTGAAACATGGACATGTCTTATGAAAATACATATACAAATATTCTATGACATAGCAATGTATTAGAATGCCATGTCATGTTAATGCTTGTTTAATTTTCTTTTAGATCAACAGGAAGTAATGTCGTTTTATGACTACTTTCTAACTTCGATTCAGCCTTGGACAGTGGGACTTTATGGATCTGAATGTTCAAAAGAACCTACCTAATATCATGAAAGGACAGGAGGCAACTGTCATGACAAAAGGTTGATCCAGCAACAACAGCGCACCAAAACCGCTCAGGACTGCCAGACCTGTGGAGAGCACCCCACAGGATGCCACCCACACCTTTGTCCTCACATTATCCAACCTAAAAGAAAATCAGAAATCAAAAAATGCAATACATCCAAAAGTCATGGCAAAACATGTTCAGAAGATGTTTTACCAACCTCCAACATGATACGATCGAAAATGTGATGGTAATGGCATAGGTGATGGAGAATGAATAGATGACGGAAGCTGGTGATTTTTTAAATTCCCATTGCATTGACATGGAGGTGGAGTATGACACCTAGAAAGAGTATCAATACATTTAACACAAGCCACTTAATTAAAAAACAAAAAGATGATAATTTAAAACACTGGAATGTTTTGCTTACCTGAATAGAAGTTGATGATATATTTGAGACCAACTTAATAAAGCATTCTAACCAAAGGTCAGTCTTTGTTTTGTTGTCCCTATCTAAATAGTAATGGAGTTGTATGGCTTTAGCACTTTCAACTACTGAACTCTCCTCGTACAATTTCACACTCCCCAGACTTAAATATAAAGGAATACTCCTAAAATTAGAGTAATACCACGGAAAGGTCAAATTGATTGTGTCTATATTGTTGGTACTGTATTCAATAATATCTAAAATGTAATTAGAGGTGCAGGATCCCATCACCTCAGCACAAACATCCACATATTGAAATGACTGGTTGTTAAACTGCACTACCATATTCCTAACTTTAAAGTCTAAGTCTAGGATGTCTTGGAGCGACTCCACAGTCAGAATATTCCTGTCACTTGAAGCTATGAGAGTTGCATAATTCCCATCTGTGCTCAGTCGTAAACGTGAAAACATGGAATCATTTCCTGGAAAAGTTTCTTGGATGTATTTCCTCTCCAGTTTGGCTTGTCCGTCGACAGGTGTGAACTGCTCTTCAATATCGTTTGACATTCTGTCCTCGAGAAGAAAAAATCCGCTCCCCAGACTTGCCGAGAGAATGAGGGGGATGATTAAGAACCACCAGGGATGAGATCCAATAAAATGACCCATCATTTCAAAGCAGATACGTAGTAGTCTCTCTACGTAATCTGTGCGGATTCTGCCCATAGCTGTGAAAACGTGCTCCCTTCAAATCTGGGTTTCTGGTTGGAATTTGTTAAGCTATTTTGGGGAAATATAAAAGAGTTGCTCTTTTTCCCAGAAATTTCAACATTAGAGAGGGCTTTGAGTATTCACAACCAGCTGTATTTATTGGGCTGCAGACTCTTCTTAGCTCCTTCATGAGATGAGATTTGCATAATAACAGGGTTGACCCACTCTGTAATGAACAGAGGTAGATGAGGTTTGAGGAAAGGCTCAGTCAAAGAGCCTATTGAAGAACAGTTGGTGTAGTATGGCTCACTGGTTCCATTTCAATACTTACTGTCAATGGTTTTCAATTGCCTAACCCCCAGGTAATTCCTTCTCATGGCTGAGGTAACATTAAACCTTTGGGCCCTTGAAGATTGATGGATGTTGCAAAGGCACAGAACAAAGAGGTGTTATAATGTGGATCTTTATTTACTTTTTCTACCTGCCAATTGACAATCATTTTCTATGGTAGACTTCCATCTAATCCCTCATCCACTTCTGCTCCAGGGTAACTGGCCAACATTAGCAAAAGAATATGTGGCTTTGTTTAAAACATATGTACAAACCATGAAGACAAAACCACATTTTGTGAAGTAATTTAGTATTTAAAAGTCAGTGGACGAAATAGCAGACACATGAAAAAGCTGTATAAGCAGTATATGTCACAGAACTTACTTTTTTACAAATTCAGAATATATCCAAATAAAGTATAAATACAGTTTTTTCATTATTGTAAAATTTGAATGCTAACATTATCATTTAACACTTTAAGACTCAATACTTTTACCTCTAAACAGTCGTATCACTTTTGACATTTTGTAAATTGTTTTGTACATTTTTCATGAAATTAAATATAATTTAATTCAAACAAAACTTTATTTAATTATATTAATTTACACGCAGTACAACTTCAGGTACAAAACTACTCAACCAGACTACAAGAATACAATAATGACTTACCTATAAGTAACATTAATTTTTATTTTCTATTTTATTTCATTATATTTTCAGACTTCGTCAACCCATGGATGTAGCGTCAACCATAGACAGTAAAAGGCGTCAACCTCGGTGACGTCATGCGTCCAAGGCTGGACGGAAGTTGCGTGCTCAGCAGGCTGTCATCTGTTGTTGGAGCTGCTACAGTAGCCGCCTGATGCCCTAAAAAACAACTGAAATTCATATATAAAAGCGTCACCAAGTGCAAGTAAAACTAGCTCATATAGGAATATGGATGACGACGTGCTGACGACTTTGAAGCTGTTGATAATTGGCGAAAGTGGAGTCGGAAAGTCCAGGTTTGTCTCTGTTTGTAGCGAGCCTAACGTTAGCTAGCCTGTTGTGAATGTTGACATTCTTTTGTTATGTAAGTTTATTCCCTACTGCTCAGCAGCTGTTGCTACAGCTAGCTGGTAGTGTTGTTGTCCCTTTTCTGCCAATTTGGGCCAAATACTTAGTTGACAGTTAGGTGACATATTACGTCAACGTTACATAGGCAGCAGTAAAACTTTTCGCTGGTATTTTGTTTGCTGATAAGAGATTATGCTGCTTACCTAATTGTAACCGTTACAACTGTATAGCTGTTGTGTTCTTCCTGTAACTGAGGAAAATCCTTGTAGCTTGTAGTCAACTCACAAAAGCCTATTGTACTGTATGCCCTGCTTATTTCCATGTTATCTTTATTCCTCCTAACAGTCTCCTCCTGAGGTTCACAGAAGATACCTTTGACCCAGAGCAGTCAGCGACAATAGGTTTTAACTTACACACATACACAGATGTACATAAAGACATATACACAGAAGTATGGAAACTGCTAACTGCTCAAAACAGGCAATGTAAAGCCTTTTATCTTTCCTCTCTTTCTCTCATGGCTGACCAGGTGTGGATTTCAAAGTAAAGACAGTCGCAATAGATGGGAACAAAGCAAAGCTCGCCATATGGGTAAGACTGAAGTCATTAAGCCATACTTTAGTCTTAGTTGTCAGGAAAAACATGACGAACTACAGGGTTTCTCCACAAGATGGCGACATTGCACAGCCATAACCATGGAAAGAAACATAAAAACAGATTTAACTTCCTTTCATGAGGCACAAAGTCCTAATGTTCAATGAAAACACACCATACACAGTGATGCCATAACCTTAGCCCAAAACACTAATCTCCCATAGACTTTATTATTTGTTTTCTTAGCAGAAATGTGCATGTGCTGGAGGATGCCAGAGGGCTCAAAATACTTTATGAGGAAGAGGACAGCACTTTGTGAACTCACATGTAACATGGGCTGAGGCAGGTACAAGGCTCATATTGCATGTAGTTTAACACAACCTAGCATTCTTTATTTTTAAATATAATAATTGCATATATTTTATAATGTTCTGTCTAATTGAATGAAAACAATTCAATAAAATAAAACCACACAACTATGTAAATTAGATGTTGCTAGCTCTACAGTGTTCTGTTTTTGTGGTTATTTTTGAATGGTTACTCCTGTTTTTAACATTAGAATTATGGATAATTTCCTTAAGAAAATGGCTTGAGCAAAAAGTCTGTTAAAAGTTCACAGACCTTGCAGAATTATCAGGAACATATGTCAAAGTCAGAGTCTATGTGTGTGGATGCTGGCTAGTGTACCTTAATAGTTTGGTGTCATGGAGTCTTTTGCTTTCATTTATCTTAAGTGTCTTTACTTTTCTAGGACACAGCCGGACAGGAAAGGTTTCGCACTCTGACACCCAGCTACTACCGCGGTGCACAGGGAGTCATACTTGGTAAACAGTGATGCTTTTTTTAAAAAAAAAACACCCGACCTAGAGACAATTTTCAGTTTCCAGTAAAAAAAAAAAATAATCCACCCTCCACTTTTTTGTAGCACTTTCTTTACACATGATCATGTAAGTCACTTTGGATAAAAACTGCAAATCAACAGCCGTCAGATAACGGCAGTGTCCTGTTAAAGTTGTTATTACTAAAAGAAAGATGTTATTATACTCGTATCAAATATTTCCTCTAACTCATTTTCTCTTGTTTGCATGGTTTTGACAGTATATGACGTCACAAAGCGCGAGACTTTTACCAAGCTCGACAACTGGCTGAATGAACTGGAAACCTACACAACACGCAATGACATTGTGAAGATGCTGGTTGGGAACAAAATTGATCAGGTGTGTCTGTCACTCTTGCCAGTTTGACACATACAAGTTTACCAGCCATTGGTGTTGCTTTACTTGCATGGAACATGATGTTTAATCCTTTACCATGCGTATTCCACGTTGAGAAAATTACACAGGATGTCTATTTTGTTTTCAGGACGACCATGAAGTGGACAGAAACGAGGGGCTGAAATTTGCTAGGAAACACTCTATGCTTTTTATTGGTAAGTATCCGTGTTAGAGTAAAAATCAGACATGGTCATTTAAACTAACAGAGCCATAACTTGTAAACTTACTGTATAGCCATTGCAGCTTACCATACTATACTTAAAGATCAGAACTGTAATTGTGTAGTTGGAACAAGTCAAGACATCACTTAGTAAATCATGCATTTTACTTTGGGTTTGTTGCGTTGTTTATACTGCTTTGGCATTTCGGAGTCTCTCGCGTTGAAAGATGCGGCCACTCCAGAAGAACTGCATTATGATTAAAATCTAGCGGGCTTTCATTTATCGCATCCATGTCTACACGTGTTCCTGATTCTCATCTACAATCTGCCTCACTCTGGGAAATTACGTTAACATTTCTGTGGAGTTTCCATTTTAGAACGGCTAAATTAAGGGGTTTTGAAAAGGGTTGGGCAAGAAGTCGTTGATTTAATCCGCTGTGAGGATGTCTTCATCCCACTGGATGTCTCTGGCTTCTTAAATGAAGTCATTCCATACTTTATATGTCCTGTTTGTCAACACATGGATATTTTTAAATCTATATTATTAGTTTTCCTATATTGTAAAAAAGAAAGCTGTTTTGCTCCGTTTTGGATTTTACAGCGGGCCGGACGTGTAGGTTTTTCTTCTTCTTAACATTTAGGAAAGTGTTCTACCAGTTTGGCTGATCTTGTAAATCTTGGTAACCCTCTTTCCTTTGTACAGAGGCCAGTGCAAAGACCAAAGATGGCGTCCAGTGTGCCTTTGAGGAGCTTGTGGAGAAGATCCTCCAGACTCCGGGGCTTTGGGAGAGTGAAAACCAGGGTCAGAGGGTCCGTCTGGGGGACCAGGAGCAGGGCAGTGGCAGGGCATGTGGAGGATACTGTTCCATACCCTGAAACTGAACCAAAAGAAAAAGCACCAACCTGATAGGAATGACTACGGACCAGAAACAGAGAGAAAGAAAGGGAACTGGATGAGTTTATTGTTTGGAGTAGTTCCATCAGTCGAAAGGACTTTGCTGTTTGCACACTTCCTTTTCAAACATCATCTGTCACTACTTTCTGTTTAAAACATGAATGAAAGGATCATACAAAAATAGCCTCTTGCCTAAGGAAGTATAGTGTTTTAAATTGACATAACCATGCCAAGTACGTCATACGAGTACATGTCTGGTTTGAATTTAGCTTATTTGCAGCAGTGATTCTGCTGTACATTAAGGCATCAGGGTTAATAGCATAGTGCCTATTACATGAACCAATTTGTAGGTTACAGTACATAGCTTGTCAAATTCTACCCAAAATAACTTATTATAATCAATACAGATGTCCCCTCAAGTTCCCTGCTTATGCTTTGTGAGCTGTAAATGTCAACTTCTATGTAGCTGCAAAGTACAAAATGTTCTTCAATGTTCATGTTCATGTTCATATATAACACATCACTTGGATTGAGGATAGTGGTGGAAGAGCCTTGTTGTTGGAGTGGGAGTGATCGGTCATTATGCGCCACAACACTGTGAAAGCTCCCAAATAAGACATTTCACAATGGACCCCAGTTACTGACACCAGTTCATTTTTTTTTTACTGTTAATCCAATTATTATTAGTTTGATGGCGATTTCCATCAAATTCAGTGCTTCAGAACGTACAGAGGCTTTCAAATAAACAGATTTCCTGTTTTTTCTCTTTTTCCTCTTTTACATGGAAATATGCAAGACAAGTAACCATCTTTGTCTTTTAGGATTTCCTACAACCAAACCTGTCTTTGTCTTTGCATGTCTGATCTGGACCATAACTTTCACAGCTACAAGTGTAAGGTTTACAGTAATAAGACCTCGCAAAAAAATATGCTCTTTTACTCACTTGAGTTCACAGCTTTTTTTGATCTGGCAAAATGGCAAGCAGTTTGTTTTAAGCTTGTTTCCTCCCCATTTATTAAGCCATTTCTGTGTGGTGCTGTGGTCCATATAATGTCCCACTGACTTATTGAAGGCATTACTCACACATCTATAGTATGAGAGCATTCCTGAGAGCTTTGTTCCTTCCTTCCTGTCTAAAGTATAGTATGGATTTGATGTATCGTTGCTATTTGTTTGAATTCCCTTTTTCTTGTTTAAAATCATGTTGATCTTGCTGTACTTTTTCCTGTTGCGTTTGCTGTGTGCCTATTATGATTTTAAATAAGCAATATGTTAAATTAATATCTGCCTTAAAATTGAATGACGTGCTAGAGTTATGGTCCAGTAACGCTTGTATCATTTCAAACTGAAATAAATGACAACCTCAAGAGATGCCGTCACTCAAGACTAATTATTGTTTAATCGCTATTTGAAAACTGCCATTACATTTCAGTGTGTAGAAGCCCATCTAATCAAAAGCAGGTTTACAGTGGAAACAGGAGTGAGTTGCTCTTTCCATAAAACTTTGTTGATGACTAGCCTGTCGTACATGCAAGACTGAAAACATTCTTTGCACAAAATGTCAAAAAACAGACCAAAACCGGGAGTGGAAAAGTCCTGTTAATCATGTTTTGTAAAAAAAGTCCCAGAGGACTGAGTGTGATTACACTGGATTACAAGCTTATGTTTGGTGTCAGGATGTCCCCAGATGGAAGACGCTCACCACAAGTCTCTATCAGACGTTCTCCTGTGGCTTATTGTGTTCTCCATATTTCCAATAACATAAGTTTTTGGCAGTTGATTGAGGTCAGAAAATTCCTGAGCTCTCATTTGGCATTTCATGCTGTTTTAACATCAAAAACAGATGACAGTCGTATGTCTCACCTATCATAACGATGTTAGCTGTTCAGGATTTTGTTACTCAGACAGACACTCCGTTGTACTTGTGAGCAACTTACCTTATTATTTCTTTACAATACATTCACAATTTCATCAGGAACTCTTCCAAAAACCTGAACCTGCATTAACTGACCTTAAGGCCTCTTGGGGGCAGTGGAGACAAGCTGACGTCACTTTTTAAGTTGGTATTTACTTTTTAAGTTGGTATAAGAAGCTGTAAGCTAGCAGAAGCCTTTTTACACATAAGGTTAGAGCCGACATGGAGCAACATTAGCATTCATTTGGAGTTGCATTTATGGTGACCTGACAAATGTAAGTGCAATATTTACCCTCATTTTAGCTCTGTTTTTTGGCTCCACTAAGCTAACTCCTAAAGGGAAACTACCTTGCTCTTTAGCTTCTAAATGCTAAATGTTCACTGGCTAGTTGCTATTGCAAACATTGTATGTTGGTCGTTTGGTGCTAAAAAGTCAGCATACAGTCGGTTTTCAGAGCCTTTTCTCTGAAAACAGTTACAGCTACAAAAAGTTGGTCACCAACCTTTTCTGAATCTATCTTTAGCTGGATCGATGCTCCTTAGAAAAACTTTAACCAGCACTCCACTTGAAGACATGTCTCCCTGCTCATTCCACTATTATGCCACCCTTCTGCCTATATTAGGCTACAACCTTTAAAAAGCAATTTAAAAGTATATAATGAAACTGCGAGACCCACAATTGCACACATGAAAACTACCACTAAATACAGTTCAGTAAAACATAAGTATGCAGCTTCAGCCACTGCAAAGCAATGATTTAAAGCAAACGACTGGTCAAAAGATTTCACATCAGGTTTATTCAAATAGCTGCTGTCAAACTTTAGCATTGGATGATAATCCAGTCTCATAGAAGTTAATATAACTTACTGCAACAGATGGCAATAGATGGCAAAAGACATTAGAAACATGGCAATAACAGTAGAAAATATTCAACTGCATTAGGTTAGTTTTTCCATTTTACGATGTAAAAATTATTTAAACGTCAAAGGTTATCAGCATTACAAAATAACAGAGGATGTACAGATATTGCAAGGCACTTAAACATCTGGTATTCCTATATGGAACGATAGACCAGATGCTTAAATTAAATGCCTATACACTGTTTGCCAGAGCCACGTTAACAGTCTGGACCTCAGAGATATGAGAGGACTTCTGGATGATGCGGTTGGTGAGAGTGGGCCCCGTGGTGCAGCTCTGCCTCAGAGCGGCGGTGGGTCCTGTGACACACATCCTGTCCATGATAGTGGTCCTCGTAACCGAGAAGGGCTCAGCTTTGGGCACTGTCACGTGGCTCTGGTCTGCTGTGCAGCTCTGCCCCTGGGCCAAGCTGGTCAGAGCAACGGCGGCGTGGATCTCCCTCCAGCCCTGATCGTCTTGTCTCTGCTGGCCTCGGCCATGCTGCTGTTGTCTGTGAATATGTGAAGAAAAAAGACAACTGTAAATGAAATAGATTATTAAATACCATCTCACTCCTTTAACTAAAATCAGCCAAAGAGCAATTTTAGAAATCCAAAGCAGAAATGGTGCATTTGCTTCTCCTTTTGATATAAAGCCAGCATAATATGGCTGAATTAGAGGTGGGGGTTCAGTTTCAAGAACAACTTCCAAGAGGGATAATGATTAGTATTACTTTTCAAGCTGATTAAAGTTGAAAAGTGCAAACATCTGTTTCGATTGCAAATTAAGCAGCAAATAAATACACTTACCTGTCACATTTAGTTGAAGTATAGTCCATTGTGTCTACAAGAGAGAAGAAAAAGACTCACCTAAATATGTGAAGAATCAGTTTACTTTATAGCAGTGAAAATTGCAAACAGAGAATATTCACAGGACAATCAATGTTGGATTAGGCATTATGACTGTATGTTAGTGATACATAGTATTAATGCATAAGAGTTTTAATTTGCAGAATGTGGGTATGTGTGTATTTATGGGTGATCGTGCATCTGCATGGGTTAAGGGTGTGTGTGTGTGTGTGTGTGTGTGTGTGTGTGTGTGTGTGTGTGTGTTCACATGAAGGTGCTCCCAAATACAAGTGTTTGCATCTCTGAATATAAGTAGATTTGTGTACAGTTACTACTCGTCCAGTATGTCTCTCTGGATGTGTTTTACGGTGCCAGAAAGGTTTGACTCAGTGTACCAGTCTGCCAGTGCTTAGCTACTCTAGCCAAAACAAATGCAATGCACTGTTTCTCTTGAGCTTTTGAGAAGAAAAAAAATCTGATAACTGCACTGTGTCATAGCGACTGACTCTGTGTTTTCAGGTTTCCAAAGCTCTGCTAGCACCTGTAAAGTTGTTCCAGATCATTATGTGTTATTGCTTTCCAAAAGCTGTCCCTGCACATCTCCATCTTTTTTGACCAAGACCTAAGCACTTGATTCAATTATACCAACAGGCAGGGGAGTGTCTCACGAATGAATACCTGAGAACCTCGCTACATCTGTGAAAGAAGGAAGGGTCTTTCTCTCTAAATGCCCTAAATTGAAACTACAATATCTCTCTGGCTATTTTAGAAGCAGGAGCATGACTTTAAAGTAGCATTATATTGCTTGCACAGTCTCTGTTTGAGGTCTGCGCATTATATGTTGAACTTATTTTCCATTTCAGTTTTGGAATAATGCCTTTTTTTATTGGAGCAGATAGAATGGTCAAAACTGATTTTTCTTTAGAGAGCCATTGACAGGCAAATTAGAGGCCCACTGTGAAACACAGTCTTTGAATGCAACAGCCCAAAACATCCCCGTCTCTGATTTCTTTAGCCGGGCTGGAGCCAAGAGCAACTACTTGCCGATAGTAAATCATTTTTCTGTTTTATACTTTTTTGCTACTGAATGTCCCTGAGCATTTCTCTCTTTAGCCATAACATGCTTTGCCAATAAAGTACTTTAGTACCTCTATTGTATTTATTACCTAGAAAAAACATTGTTTTATCTCTGGTGAGTCTCACATTTATAGCAGGGATTTTACAAGGGGTAATGAAGCTCCTGACTGCTTTGTTTTTATATTACATTGTGTTGCAGTTTCATGTTGGAGCTTACTGTACATCAAACCTTATTTATTCACAAATAAGGAATAGTTCGATATTTTGGGAATGACTCTGTTTTACTTGCTTGCCGAGAGTTAGATGAGAAGATTAATACCACTCTTGTGTTTGTACGCTTAATATCAAGCTACAGCAAGCAGCTGGTTAGCTTAGCTTAGCACAAACACTGAAAGCCAAACAGCTAGCCTGTCTCTGTTTAAAAGTAACGCAATTTGACTACCAGCACCTCTAAAGCTCACTAATAACACAATAAAACAGTTTTGTTTAATCTGTCCAAAAACTAAAGAATAAAAAAAACAAGGTTTACGTTCATAAAACAGTCTGGCACATAGCCCCCCACTAAGAAATATTTTAACCTTCGGACTAAAGGCTTTAACACACCAGAGGCGTTTTTTTTGGTGCGATTAATTTGCATGTCAATACATTTTTTCGAAAAGTTGTTTTTGTCACGAGTACTTTCACACAGACCGAGAATATTACTTGAGCCAGGCTAGCTGTCTCCCCCTCCTTCCACTCTTTGTGCTAAGCTAAGCTAAGTGCCTCCTGGCTCTGTACAAAAACCAGAGTAACCAGTTACCAGTGGAGACTCCAGACATAGCAGGCCAGGCTGGCTTTTTTCACCACTTCCATTACCTGCTGGTTTTAGCTTCCTATTTACCATCCAGTAACCATCTTCCCTTCTAACTCTTGGCAAGAAAGTGAATAAGTATATTTGAATTAGTTTGAAACATAGATAATTTTTTGTATATGGAATTTAGCTTTCTATTAATACCAATCCTGTCTCATGTAACCCATTCATAATTAATTGTCTACATGAGCTGATTTTAAGTATTTGTTACCTCGTTTACACGTACATGGTTATTTTGAAAAACGGAGACATTTCCCTTCGTTTACACGCAAACGGAGAATTCGCCTCTGAAAACGATTCTTTCTAAAAACTCCGGCCAGAGTGGAGATTTTGGAAAACTTTGTTTGCAAACGTTTGTAAACTGAGAAAAACGGAGGCTTCATCTTTGTTCAAAAGAGGAAGTGATTCGTTGCTGTTGTTGCTACTTTCGGGATTCTGATTGGCTAACGTGGGCTTGAGCTTCTCGTTGCACTGCCACCTACAGGTTTGGCATGCTCTTGACGGCGTATACACGGGTTCGTGTAAACGAACACTTTTCTGAAAACAGACAGGTGTGCACAATGTTATTTTTGAAAACGGAGAGGGTGAAATGTCCGTTTATGACGTAGCCTGTGTGTTCTCCCACAATATCGGTTTAAATCCCTTCAGTCATCTCACAGGTGTGTCATTGGGATCCACACTGTAAAACAACTGTGTACTGAGAAAATATTGTAACATCTTATTTCCTTAATGTGGATTATGTATTCGCGAACAAGAGGCTCCCCTTGCATGCATGTTTTCATTTGAAACAAAATGGGTGGAAAACGCAGCAAGGCGTTTGTCCAGATAGGTTCTTTGCCGTTCTGTGTCTAATAAAACATGATTCTGGACACATTTATGACTCTCCAGCCTTTTTAAGGGAATACTGAAGCCGATGCGAGTACCATATTATATGTTGTAAACATCCTCACATTCCTGTACAGAAAATAAAACATCACTATACTATTCCATAAGACTTTTACTGCCTGTGGGATTCAGACCGATTGTCCTTGTAAGACACTGTGTAGTGGCATCACTTATTAGTTCCTCATATGAGGTTTACTTTTAGCCGTCTCATGGGTGGAGTATAAACGTGTTAATGGTGTTAGTGGCTGTCATGAATCTGGCAGCTTGACTTTCCACTTCACCTCCACAGAGGAGCCATACTGGGTTACAATAACCCTTAATATGACCAGCAGGGATACATTAAAAGTTTGCACAAACAGTGCTTGCCACATAGTGTGTTATGACATTAAGAAACCCCCAAATACTCCAAAAGACGTATGATTTGAGTAAGCAATAACATGTTTCAAGGAATGGTGTAACATTTTGGGAAATACACTTATTAGCTCTCTTCAGGCCGATTAAAGAGACTCCGCTCTGGTTTCTAATTCGCAATAATGCACGGCTCACTCTACATTATCCCTTACTTAGCATAAAGTCTGAAAACGGGGAAACAGCTAGCCTGGCTCTGTCCAAATGTAAAAAAACAAAAAACAGCTTACTAGTCAAGCACCTTTAATGCTCACAAATTAACATGTTATACCTCATTTAATATTATTTTTATCTGTACAAAATCGAAAGGAAAAAAGTTCATGCCCCAATCTAAAACATAGCCCGGCACATAACCCCACGTAAGACTTCCATTTTTGAACGGATAAAACAAATGAGATGTTAATTAGTGAACTTAAAATGTGCTGGTAGGTGGACTTTGTTGTTGTGTTTGGACAAAGCCAAGCTAGTTGTTTACAGTCTTTGTGCTATGCTAAGCTAACCATCTGCAGGCTGTATTTGTACAGTAAATATGAAGCTACAGCCAGCAGCCGGCTAGCTTAGCTTAGCATAAAGACTAGCGCAAGGGGAAACAGCTAGCCTGTCTCTTTCCAAAGGTTACAAAATCCAGCTACCAATAGGCTATGCTACAACCGGAACCAATTGCAAAGCAACCAGCGGAGACTCCAGGAAGTTACTGCTCCCAGCTGTGTCCAGTCTTTATGCTAAGCTACACAAAGCTAACTTGCTGCTGGCTGTAGATACTTAACAGATCTTCTCATGGCTAACTCTTGGCAAGACAGTGAATAAACGTAATTCGCAAAATGACCAACTATTCCCTAAAATGAATGAGGTAAATGAGAATCCTTGAATTATCATTGTTTAATTGATATAAACACTAATTAAAATGTTTGTAAAATTATTCTATATTTGTTTAATAGTTTAGGTAAGACAGTACACTTGATACAATATACCATTTCACTGGTTAAATATATAGCACAAGCTTGTTAAAATTATGAATTATCCCAATTATTCAAGTTACCAATCTGTAAACCAATTTGAGGTTAAAATAAGTTTCCAGGATACAGATTAAGCCTTGTCATAGACTATAAAAAATATCCATTAAATAACCATATTTAGACTGGGACCAGGATGTAATGTTTGCCTGGAAATGGTTCTAAAATAATAAAAAAGGAACTTAAAGCATGTCTTGTTGAATTTTTAGAGTGAAACTGATGACATATGCTAAAGAGTAGAATTGGTTTCAAAAATCTTTTCACAACTCTTATAATGTCATGTACATTTAGATTGATTTTGAGTAGGAAAGTAACACTTGGGAGGAGCTGCCTGCCAAAGCACACATGAGTCAGGGAAGCAACACCCTCAAAGAGTGATGGGAAAATCCAAATGGATATTAGCGATCTGGCTCTGCGATGTCTCACAGATGAGTGGCAGCTCTCTGACTGTCGCACTACGAGACGTCTTCAGTGCTTTACTGACAGACTGCTCCATTTCTACATTTGGCTGAAGTTCCCACTTCTCACCCTGGGAAGAATAAAGTCTCAGACATTCTGTAATTGTCCTTGAGACTGGACCGGACATTTCCACCATGGCAAGAAGCTGAAGCGGAACAAATGGCACATTCTAGTATATGGAAATGATATTTGCGGTGTGCAGCGGCAGCCAGCGTGAGCTCCGTCCAATTTTAAAATGAGGGATTTCAGCGTCTGCATGAGTCTTTATTAGTAATGTTTGTAAAGGCTTTGGCTCATGTACCTCTAGCGGATTCAAGGGTTGTCAGTATGCTGGGCTCCCTATAGGTCTGAAAGGGCACCCAGGTGTCAAACTCCCTTCCAGATTCGCTGTAACTTTATAATTGAATCTCGCAGAGCTTCTGACTTTCAGTGGAATGCCTGAGATTTATTAATGTCAGGGAGCTCTGTGGGACCATGTGGAAGTTTCTGTTCAGTCTGTTCTTATTTTACTGTACACTCTGGTGTGTTAAAAACGAACTGAGGGGAAGCAGGGTAGTTAAAATGTAATTTGACCTGACATTCAACATAAATCTGCAATTAACAAGGAAGATGCATTATTGATTTCTGTGGACAGGGGGTGCTATCATCTCTTTTTCTCCCAATCTACCCTCTATGTTGCATTATTACATCCTTTCCCTGATTCTTTTTACACATATTCAGTGCAGATTCTGTGTTAAAGTGGCATTTTCCTCTCAAGTAAGAACACTCATCTCTGCTTTAATGTGATATTGTCCTGCACAGTGACAAACACTGACATTTCTCACCCATGTGGTAGACAAAGTTGGCCTCTGTTTCGTAGGACGACGCCGGAGATACAACATCTCGATCACACTCGTTGGAGCTGAACGACTCGGAGTGGCTCCTCCTCTTGCGGGTCGAGGTGACGACGTCAGCCTTTGCCACCATCATGTGCCGCAGGGTGTCGTTCAGATACCGATTCAGTAAACTGCTCTTGTACTTGGATGGAGGCGACGCGCTGTCGTCACTGTTGGCGGAGTCCGCCATGGCGAGGACGCTGCCCTGCTTCTCGAGCACGCTCTTGTGGGATGATGACCTGCCAAAGTCTGATTGGCTGATTGGAGTTTGTAAGGGACACTCTTCATCTGCAGCAATGGAAACAAAACTGTGACTTGTTTCATGTTGTACTTGTTCAAATAATTCATATGAAGATACATGATGTTACAAACTATGACAAATACGAACTGTTGTTTCAGTGGGCAAGAAGTTTCCAAATATTCTCAAGTCTTTTTTCAATAATGCCATTTATAAAAAGGAAGAGAATGATCTTAAACACACTTTAAAATGATTCTATAGCCCGTACCATCTGAGTCGGTGTTATCGCTGCACACGCTCAGTCTCTCAGCGTTCCCCTGGATGTATTTATTGTACAGTTTGATCCTCAGGGCCCAGCTCAGGTCCGGCTGTCTCACTGTGTTCTTCAGCCTCCGCCGGGCGTTCGCAAACCAGTTCGAAACCTGCACAGATGCACTTTGTTATAGAACAGCAATGACTTATTTTTTTAACCCACAAACCTCAAAATCCACACATCCCTGAAGTCACTTTTCCTTCATTCCACCATCCCTGCTTTCTTCCACGGGCTTGTCTCTCACCTGCACTAGCGTCATGTGTGAGCCCAGAGCCAGCAGGACCTTCTCGGTCTTGGTGGGGTAGGGGTTGTCCCGGTGTTTGTACAGCCAATGTTTCAGCGGCCGGGCCATGTCCTGCAGCACCTGTCTCTTGTGGCGAGCTTTGACCCCACCCAGACGAGACCTGGAGGAATCACAAGTTGCCTCATAGATACACAAAGACCACCTACAATCCCCTCTGTTTAAACTAGGACATTTATACATGAAACAACACAATGCTAAATTCTTTGTCTGTAACTTCCATGTCTAAAGAACTGCAAAGAACTATTTAACTATGTATGAAAAGGCAGAACAAAAAAAAAAAATTTTAACATGACATGTCAGGTTAGAGAATTCTCTTTTAAATTTTGCATTTTAAGATACATATTACAACTGTAATACAAAATACAACCCCCTGTTTTAACTGTTTAGAACTATATTTCCAACTCAGACAACAAGGGCGTACCCATATCTTCTGTACTTGATAGGAGAGCTGTCGTCAGTGGTCTCCTGGCATCGCAGCAGGTCTGTGTTCTGTCTGTCTGTTAAACTGCTCTGAGGTAAGTCTACACAGTTCAGTCTGCTCCTCTCCTCTGATCTCATGTTGTCCTCAAAATGAAGCCGAGTGTCAGACTTCATCTCAGCCACTTTGTTCATTGTTAAACACAGAGAGTTTTCCTCGATC
This sequence comes from Sander lucioperca, assembly GCF_008315115.2. Taxonomy (NCBI): domain Eukaryota; kingdom Metazoa; phylum Chordata; class Actinopteri; order Perciformes; family Percidae; genus Sander; species Sander lucioperca. The sequence continues at coordinate 39,880,764 of NC_050181.1, read as the reverse complement.
AACAGGTGCATCAGTTGACTTCCAGATGTAAATAGAAGCAGCAGGTTCCCATCCTGGATACACTCGATGTAAAGGTAATTTAAAAAAGAAAAGAAAAAAAGGGTTCCGTCCTCTTACTTCTGTGCCCACGGGAGCAGTGACTGAGCAGACAGACGATGACAGACTCTTGTGAGAGAAAAATGTTTGAAAAGTCAGAGGATGTTGTCTGGTTTAGTTGAGCTGTGTGAGGAGAGTTCAAATAACCTGCTGCTCAGCCGCCCATTGGCTATCCCGCCGTCCAATCCCTTCTCTGGAAAGCTCTGTGAGGAAAAGCTTGCAGAGCGGCAGCCTCGGTAGCACTCCAGGATAAGAAAAATACTGCACATGAATATCAGCAAATGTGGTCATCAGATTTACTAGTGAGATTTTGCCTGGTGTGACGGCAGCCTGTGCTAAGCACTCCGACATGCTCTCATATTTTCTACATGGCGTATGAATCTCTCGCGGTTTTACCAAAAATCGTGTCAGCAGATATTAATGCATGTTTTACCAGGGGATTCTGGAAATGTATGAGTGTAATTGCATGGTTGCTAATAACCAGCAAAACCACCAAACTGTGCCTCATGTTCAGCAGTGAATCCTGCTGAGCTGAAATGGATTTCAGTACAAATTGTCTCCTAATGTAGTTAACACATGAAATTGATTCTCGCCTATATACGCCTATTTTTTTGAGTCAGAAAGTGTGTCAGCGTGTGTGTTTGAGTGTCAGAAATGTGCATCTTTCACGCTGTCTGCAGTGTGAGCAGGGCTAATCCAACCATAATGCTCATATTTATAAATGTTTGTCTCCATTTTGAAGCAAAAAGGACTGTAAACAATTACAAAAAGTGGGTCTGAAAGAAGCTTAGTGTCGTTATTAGTGGAACTACATGACCACAAGCTGGCACTGGGCCCAGTATTCAAAGACTGTGGTTCAACTTTAGCTGTCATCCCTGTATGTTTTTTCCTCTTGACATCCAAACACTCCACTTGTTTGGATATAGCACAGCGATAATGACTTTGCCATGCACAATCATCACTAAATAATCTTTATGTAAATATGTGATAATGCGTTTTTCCTGCCTACAGCCAACTTTTGAAGGTTATGGCTAAAATCCGAGCAGCACTTGTTTAACCGTTAACCATATTAAAGGGCTCCATAACTCTCACCCCTGTTCATAATTCAGCAGTATTGGTGGGGAGGTTGAGTTTCAGTGCTTTCAAAGCAGAAAAACACATGGACCAGAAGCATCCCCGTTAGGTGCAGTAAATTCCTCGCTCACATTCCTCAGCAGTGGCCGGAGAATGCTACATGCTATCACACACCATTTACTCCCGTCCCTCTGTGATACGTTCACCGGCTCGACTGTTGATGTTAGCTGGGAACACACCTACATTCGGCAGCCAGGAGACCTGTAAAAACACTGTGGAAGGACATATATCTCTTCTTGTTTGGGTAGTGTGTGTGTGTGTGTGTCTTTTGCAGGTTCACAAACTTCAGGCCAAAAGGGCCAAACATTACTATCAAGTGTGTTTTGGAGAAATTCATTGTATTCCCAAATATCCTGAAGTATAGCTTTTGCCAAATGTAGATCTCGCATTACTTCTAACTTATCGAGTGGAATAAGAGATTGTTGATAATACTTATCAAATGCTGTTCATGCTGCTGCTATATGCGCCAAGACTTTTACTGAACAGAGGCCACTGTGACCGGAGGAGTTAATTACGGCAAAATTACCAAGATGTCTTCAGTTAAAGCTGCACTAATCTATATTTTTATATTAACAATGGATCCAATGTAAGTGAAAGGTGTGGCTTGTAGCGACAAACCCACATTGAATTATCACTCCCTCCTCAGATCACTCAGATTGAAGCATTTTAACATCTTTCAGCTCATGAGGTTTATGGCCTGCAACTTTACCGTTTTGTTTCACTGCTCTCATCAACCTCATTTCCAGCCGCAGCTGTTTTTATAAACCTACTGTATAATACCCAGCCAGCAACAAACAAACTGATGTTAGCAACCAGCTGGTGAACATAGTCGAACATTTAGATTAGACTGTTTATAGATAGATAGATTGTTTATTAGCCCCACGACCAAGGCCGGTGGAATTTGTTTTCGGTACAGTATGTTATTCTTTGCAGCACAAACACACAAATGGACAACAACGGCACACAATCAGGGTAATGCTTGTGAGGAGGGGGGTAGAGGCAGGAGTTCAGAGTCCTGATGGCTAAGGGAAAAAAAGCTGTTTACGTGTCTTCTGGTCATGTCAAGTGTGTTCACGTTCTGTTTTACTTTTGTAATAAAACCATAGACTGTGAGTGTATTGAATTGATGAAGGGTGCGTTTTAGTGCTAATAAATTCAACTGCTCATTAGTAAGAGGAAGATGGTGTTAGTTCTCCTTTCAAAAGTTACATAGTCTGGCTTTAATGTGTCAAAATTAGGAAATATGAATCAGTAGATGACTTTCAATTTCATGAACTGAAAACCTACCATGTACTTTCAGCACGTGCCTTACCGCGTTGTAAACGATGGAGATATTGTTTTAACATCAGTCGTATTTATTTTTACATACTTCCAATAGACAGTTACATGATTGAGCTAAATTATCCGAGACCAATTTACATCATACTGCTGTGTAATGTTTGAAGTTGGAGCTGCAGTGAACATAAAACGGTGGGTTTTCATTGGATCACTCCGGTGTCTTAAATGGCATCATTATGATCTCAGAGGGTGCCTGCAGATTCTCAGTGGTGTGATGAAGTTATACTGCCACGGTTTGGCTGAGGTCAGGCTTCAAGACCTGGCAGACGTGCGACTGTTGTGACAGTCTGGTTTGTACGTTTTGAGTGCATCTGCACTCATCTATTTAACACTGACAATAAGCCTGCCAAAATCAAATAAATACCTGTAAAATAAAATTACATGCTATTTATCCCTGCAGCCTAATCCACTATAGCCTCACCATGCTTTTACAGTAAGCTTTTATGTGCGGTCGTAATTTTCTCTCTGTACGTCTGCGAAGGCCCAGGTCCCTAGAAAGCCATTACCGTCTCCCCACATCACACTGCTCCCTCTTCCTCCCAAACCCGACATGATAGACACATTAACACTCCTTCACACCCAATTGAACACAGCATCCAAAAAGAGGAAGGAAACACCATGAATGTGGAGGAATGCAGCCATCAAAAATAATAAGATTAAGCAGCTTGTGTGAAGCAGAACAGTAGCATCTGCACCCGTCAGGCAGCTGTGATGCTCAAATATGAGTATTTGTTAATGGAGTGTCACTAATGGGGAGTTTCTGCCAATTATTCATAATTGTTTCAATATGTTTGTGTATTAAAAAAAGGCTTCTTTACAATTAATGGTGCATAATGGAGTAGATTTCTAGTGTAGGGTGCTTAAAAATACAACCCCTTAAAATCTTTAACAACCAAGTTTCCATAGTGTCTACAGTACAATAATTGTGAAACCTACACACATGTTAAAGCATCTATAGTCCTCATCTACAATATGTACACAATTCTGAAATGTACAGCCATTAAACAGGGTTTCCCTCTTCATCTGCAGTCTTTAATTGACTGTTATCTTTCGGTTGTGTCCCTATTTTGTACAGCATGTTGTTGACGCAATGCCTCCCTGACTGCTACTAATAATATTTCTCTGGTGTACATTACAGTTAATTGAAGTGCAGCAGCTGTCAGAATAATTACATGCTGATGTTTGCGACTTGGCAGGGAAGGATTACACTCAGCCACAAGCTCTGCAGAGTTTCCTTTTTTTCTTTTCTTCTTCTTTTCTGTCCTGCGAGCCAATGTTTTTTTAGCCAAATGCCAACAGAAAAACTGTCTCTTAGTCAGACGGAGGGAGCGAGAGACGGATTCTGTTTGCCTAATTAGATACACACTAAGGGACACTATGGAAAACTGTGGTAATCACAGGACTTGTTTACAAACGTAAACATATTTAAAATATGAAAAAAATGCAGTGTTCAAGGTAAACTACATATAATTGAGAAACATTTTTCTGTCCTTTTTTGTGTGTGTTTAAATCCAGCTGTCCAAATGACCACAACTTCTCCGTGCTTTTGTTGGTGAAGAGCAAATCCACTCTGCAGGAATCCACTGGACTTCTGCCTTCTCCACTTTCTCGAGGGCCGCCTTTAGCTCTCTGAACGCCACGGCGATATCTCCGTTAACGATCACCTTGTCAAACAAATGACCGCTCTGGCTCTCCATAGTTTCAGCCGAGTTAATCATGTCCTCAAAATCCTCCTCCTGTGACAAGAGAACACCTGGGTAAATAAAATGTTGTAACACGATGCTATAATACCTCCATCCAGCTCCTTTCATAGTTTGATTTGAGTGTCCTTTGATTAACCATCAAGCAATAGATGAAAAGAATCCGCACTAAAAACAAATTGATGATTAATGATGATTTCATTGTTAATTTGACAAACACTGTTGATGGAAACAGAACAGCTAAAGCCTGACCATATGGTGACATTGTCCAAAAAGATGCTTTACAATAATCTGCACATACTGTAACGTAACAGGACATGGAATGGATCCCCGTGAGCATTCAGCCCTACTGACCAAGGCGTAACACATCGTTACATGCTGAGAGTAAAGGATAAGAGGCCTTTTCACACCAGCTGTAGTACAAGTTGAAAGCACAGCCCCATAAGATACGCCTGAACCCTCTAAGGGATGCGGTGCTTGGCACTGGGCAAACTCCAGCCATGCTGCAACACAGGTGTGTGACCTCATGGGTTTAATAAGGGCAACATGGGCAGCCAGGGTCAAACAGGGAAGAAGAAGCCAGATGGGGATTATGAAAGTAACCAAGCAGCTTTTTGTCACAAATCTACCATCAAACATACACGCTCTTGTTTTGATCACCTCAATAAGTCATTATTTCAACCCATCACACACAAGGTGTAACCCTTCATCTCCTGGACATACTCACCTGTCAGTTATGGAACAAGAAGCCACCCACCAAGTAAGCCTCGTAACTCCCTCTGTCTCTTAAACGTCTCTTAAATGCAAACCAAAGGGTCAGCCATGTGTAAGGCAAGGTGCGCTCATGAGTGAGGGGAGTTTAGGTGTGCATGTCTGTGGGGTGGGGTTGCGTGGGTACATTAAGGCCAGAGTGTTTGACCTCACACCGCCCTGCATGTTACAAGACATGGAAAAAGCACCTGACTCCACACATGTACCTGGTGAACTGTGTTTTGTGTGTTTATGTTATAGTTTGTCTTACTGAAAAGATCCTGACTGAGTTCTTGTCCTCTTCAGCGCAGGTGAATTCAGCTCTCCGTCGGGTGAGGCGCACCTCCTGTATATGCGGAGGCTTCACGAACACCACGTACGGTTTGAATTCAGCTGTGTACACATGCTTTATTTTCTGTGGTGACGGAGAAAAGAAGAAGAAGTAGGTCAGACAAGAAAACAATAATTTTCAGAAAATGGGCCCAGCTCTTGAAGTAAATGTTGAATAATCTGAAATGTTCCAACTGAATATGGTAGTTTGTACAGAATAAGGAATCCATCCATTATAGCCCTCCTTTTCCAGATTTTGGACTGTCCTTGTGTACCACAAAACCCGTAACTGCTAACTCCCACTGTTGCTGTACGGACACTGAAGAGTGTACTTGTTAGCAAGGACCTTAATTGGTAGGGTGTAACAAGTGGAGGTTCATGCTATCTCTCCTTTGCCCAGGCCAGGCACCCCGACAAACCAGTAGCACGCAACCCCTCGCTGGCTTCCCGCAATACGAACACTGCCAATCGTGTGGTCAATTGAGGGCCTGGCCAAAAGGGAAGCACCACTGCCAGGAACTAAACACTGTAGTGTGGACACACACACACACACACACACACACACACACACACACACACACACACACACACACACACACACACACACACACACACACACACACACACACACACACATACTACGGGCCCTTGGAAAATTCATTTTTATTATTAAAACATCAAGAAGTCATAAGATGAAAAACTATAGATTTTTATTACTGAAAAGGCAATCGTCGTAATTAACGTGTAGTATGAAGCACCATGAATTATTTACCAGGGACATGTGAATTATTTTGGTTAAAAACTTTTTTTTTTCCTCGGACACCTGGTCAAATTCAGTTGGCTACGTAAACATGAATGTCATTATCTTTTTTTTAATGGCATACTCACATTCGGGTGCACATCGAGGAGGCACACCTTGCCCTCAGACATCACTCTGTGCACAGAGTCTAGACTTGTTCCATAGTAGTGTCCCCTGTATCTCCCGTATTCTACAAACCTTGAGGCAGAAAGAAACAGGCACAGGAACAGACAGGGAAGACAGAAATCAGGCAGTGGTAGAAATGAAAATCAGGAAAAATCAGTGAGTGAGTGGGACTATTTTTAACACCATGGGAAAGGAAGCCTTAAGAGCGACGTCTGCATATGTACCTATGGTTGAGAATATCCTCTTCAAACATGTGAATTGACACAAAATGATAATCCACCCCTTCGTTCTCCTGACTTCTCTTCTCACGTGTGGTGTCTGAAAGAGAACAGGACCGGAGCTTGAACACAGCTGTAAAAAGATGAGAAACCATTGTGGGCGCGGGAGGTAAAGGTGACAGTTTTGGATGTCTGTCTTACGCGGCACAGTGACGCCATAGTGGTCAGGGTTGGAGATCAGGAGCCTCCTCTTCAGTTCAGTAACGCCAACGCCGCTGGGCCCTTGAGACAAATATCAAAACACTGAGTTCTGTATGTGGGTATTCATTCCTAATATCTCGGTGTACTAATGTTTTCCTCACGACAATTCCGACATCAAATAGGCTCAGTGATCTAGTGACACATCTGTCTTTATCATCAGAGAAGGAGAAGGGGAGCGAGAGAGAGTCAAGACAGACAGAGCTCTGATTTCATACTGATTTCAGTCTGAAAACGATTCTCCAACCAGCCTCACTTTTTCTCAGCCTGTGTCTCTCTATTGAACGTTAAACGCTCCTATGCCCTAGAAAATCTATAGCATCACATCTAAATGTGACATCTGCAAAGCCGCGCAGTGTCAGTGTCCTTTTAGTGTAGGATGCACAGGATGAAGCATACACACATACTGTAGCATCTGGGATTTTCTTCTAAAGCCGATTTCCGCAGCCCCAGATTGCATCAGACTCTAATGGAGTGCTGTCTGAAAGTAGGATTCCTGACATACCTGCCTTTTCCATCACAGCGTTGCATGAGCTTGATACATTACAAAATATCAAGTTTATAGACTCTCCACTCTAACACTGCTGATGTCTTTCACAGCTGCTCTACAGAACTGGAGAGGAGCATCATCGGGCTCTGCGCATACTTTCTACTGACCTTTTTTTCTTTTTCAAAAGTTACATGATCTGTAGGGCTTAAAGTGGCTGGCAGTCGCTTTCACCAACTTTCCTGGGGCATAACGGTCTATTGTTTCATTCAAAGTGCGTATGCAATGCAAACAAAAATGGATATATTTCCAACCTGGTCAAACATTATCCAGCTGGTCCTGTTTTAGCGATCCGGGCTTTGGTTTCCCTGTCTATAACTCTCATTGCCAATAAGTTATATATTCTTAATGATGACCTCCGGTCAATGAAGAGCCTTCACAGCAGACAGTAAAACGTAATCCAGAGTCGGGGTAAGCTCCAACTCAATTAAAGAGGTCTAAATCTAAATCCAAGATGTCTTAACTGTTCCAGTTTGATGATGGAGCACTTGGCTGACATTATGGGGGATCTTATTCACAATCCACTCATCCCCTTCTCTCCGTTCACCTTTCATTTATCTCCTCTCTATCTGGTTTTGTTTTTGCACCTCTTCAATTCATTGTGTTTCTCTCTTCTCTGACTTAATTTTTGTAACTCTCCCTTTCTCTTCTCTCTTTGATTCATATGATATCATAATATGACATTAAAGAAACCCCTTCAGCGGGACTCAATGTAAAATTCCCTGGAGAGAGATACAGCTCAAAAAATACATAGAGCAGGCCTGCAGGATTGGCAGAGAAGTGAATATGGGGTGGGCCACTTGGTAACTTAAGAGAACACAATATATTCTGACTTGGAGCTCTTTGACAGTGTTTACGTGGTTCTGATGGGAAAGGATTGTTCGTGCACTCAAGAGTGGGGACATAAATCTTCATCAATGCATTACTTTTTTTTTTTTTTTATCAACAACAGCTTCAATAAAACTGTCCTTTTAGTGAATGGGATCATGTTTTTAATTTTTTATATGGACAAAAACAGGCAGCGGGGTGATATAAAACAGAACACAATTGACAACTATGTGCAATACTGTACATATAACCACAGTAACTATCATTTTATAGGCTTTGTATGCAGCAATGTTGTATACATGTGTCACACTACTTGCTCATAGACTAATTCATAGCATAGGAAGCTACAAGCTTTGGCATTGTGCTTGAAAAACAAACTTTTCACAGAAGATGGGAACTTGCCTGTTTCTTTACGCGACCGTATGTTTAGCTCATACGTACCAACCAGAACGACCAGACGGTGTCTGTCCTTGGGGTCTCTGTGGTAGGGGATAACCTCTATGTAGGTAGGGGGACAAACTGAGCCGTGTACCCCCGTGCTCCACCTCCCGGACTGAGCCGCTTCTCCGGCCAGACTGCTCTTTCTCCCGAGTCGGAAACTCCTTCTTAAACCAGCTGGAAAAGAGAGAGAGGGACCATTGACCTGCCAGGTGTATTAATGAAAGCCTAGCAGGATGATATAGCCTCATTGGGACAGTCCTAAAACTTGCATTCATTCATTTTTTGGCCACTTGAACGCACTGCAACATCTGGCATTGTATCGGCTTATAAAGTTGACGTGGTGAATGTGTTAGGAAAAACATTCTGTACTGATTTGAACATCCAGCAGGTACAGAGAAACATTAGCATTAATTTGGAGTCACCTGGTGAATGCAAGTCTATTATTCACTCATCTTTTAGCTCTGTTTTAGTCTCCACCCATTCCTGAGGGAAATATCTGGCTCTTTAGCTGCTAAACGCTCCGCTACGTTCACCAGCTAGTAGCTAACTTTGTCTGTCTGCCATTTGGTGCTGGGCATGTATAACGTACAGGTTTTTCATTTTCACTGATAACAGCTTCCTGCTGTGGCTGGAATTGAGGTTGATGAGAGTGGTGAGAGTGAACCAACAATGAGCTGAAAGATGCTAAAACAGTTCGTAGAGGAGCAGAGTCAGGTGATAATTCTCTGTGGGTTCGTCACTATCAGCCACCCCTTTAACATTACACAAAGTCATTTGATCTATTCTAAATACAAAAATAATGATCAGTGCAGCTTTAACAACACGAAAGAAAATGATTTTTTAAATCTTGACACAAGAAAGGCCATATTTATCCTTCATGACGATCTATTTGGTCCATTTTCATGTTATTTAGTTTTATTACGACCACAATTTTGAGATAACTTACTTTCACATATTAATAAGCTGCACTTGTAAGGTTTGATTTATTCAAGATCTAAATTACTTCCATGATTCACCAACATTGCTTCCCTTTGTGCACCACTTGATTAAAAGTGTGAAAACAAGAACTCTTAAAAACTGTTAAAAAGTATCAGAGATACTCAGATGGCAACAAGGACCATGACTGAAGAGAGAGCTACAGTAGGAATGTGAGGCAGAATAGAAGACAAAACCATTAACACTGCCACCCAAACTCTGATGTCAAGCACACTCCTGAAGCAGCACAAATCTCAGTCAACACACGACAACTCAGTCTGTCACGCGTCGCTTGTAGGCTGTCTGACAGCCAGCGTCTGACATGCGACTGTGGTCTGGTCTGGCCTGGCTTGGCAAGCTTACTCTCTTTCATGATGTTAACTGCTGCTAAGTGATGCTGCCAGGCTTTCTTCGACGTCAGCTGCAATTTCACTTTTGTAAGCATATCTGTCAATTTCCTCTCCGGGCTTCATTCTAAGAAACATGCCACTATGAGTAGAGATTTCAAACTTTTGTTTACATGGGATTCAAACTGATGATTTCACTCAGACATTTCTAAGGGTATACTGCTGTTATACGGCAAACAAAAAAAAATCATATTTCGTAGAATGAAATAAGGTCTAGAGGAGAACATATTGTAATTGTCAATCTTAAGTAATTCTGGCGTTGAAATTCATCATGTTTCACTGAAAATGCTCTCAGCTGTAAAACCTTAGTACATTTTTTTGGAAATGCTGCGCGCTATTTCTGATTGACTCGACAGTATGAAATAAGGGTGAGTGAATACATGCAATGCACGTCATGAACTGGGCCTGTGCCCTTCATGTCAAGATGAAATGATATGAGCCTCAACCTAGCAGTGCAAGAGAGTGGACATAAACTCTCAGTATGAAGCATTCTAGTCCCAGACCATTTATTTGACTAGTTCAAAAGAAAATGGCGTTCAGCACTGTGCACTGACCTTAGAAATATAATGAGTTAGCCCACCACAATAGTCACAATTCTTTGCAATGGCAACGGAACATATAAAAATGGCTGCAGTTCTGACCATCCTGTTATGTTTATTTTAATAGGAATGTCCGTTCTACTTTCATTTTATTTCTATGAGTGGTATGGTGAATAATTCAGTCTCACCATTGGAAGTAATACTTTGATATTTTGGGAAATATGATTATTCGCTTATTGCTTTCTTGCAGCGACTTAGAAAAGAAGATCAAAACCCCTCTTTGTTAAAGTCACTGTGAAACAAGAGTTTAAAGCCTTTTTAGCTTCTGTAATGTGACATATTTCTAAAGTTAAACTTAATATCTGGACTGGATATAAATTAGTTAGAAGAGGGATTTTAATCCAATCCTTCACATTGGCCTTAATCCGACCTCAACAACATTCTTTGGAGAGGTAAAAGGTCCTACACTGTAGGAGGTGTGTGTTTGATACTAATTTGCTACAAGAGGCTCTCTTTATCATCCTGGCTACTGTGACCCACGAGCTAACCGTAAAGCGCGGTTTTATATAATGGGTGCCACCAAGTTCAAGATGAGTCATAAAAAAAATATGTTTTGACATATTTGTGATGTAGCGAGAGATAACTGAACAACTGGCACGATTAGAACTTGGAAAACAATATTGTTTTATTTCAGAGTGTTTTTAAAATATCAAGCTAGAGCTGGTAGCTTAGCTTAGCATAAAGAATGGGAGCAGGAGGAAACAGCTAGTCTGGCTCTGTTTAAAGGTCCAATGTGTGGGAATTTCTCCCATCTAGCGTTGAGATCATATATCGCAATCAACTATCTCGTGCCACGCGGCAGGTAGCCTTCACGCTTTTTTCTGATGAGGCCGGTCTCTTGCTCTTTTCAATATCACTTTTCTTTTTCTTGGCGAAGAAGAAGACTCCTCTTCCTGAAATTTGGATTTTGAATATGTGTGGTCCTCCATGTTTCCTTCTTCAAACTTGCCATGGCCGGGAAGCTACGATACCCATTAGCAGCACCTGTGAGTTTATCATGTGACAGCGAAAACGTGAAAGGCGGAGCAGTATGTCCTGTATGTCCCTTATCAGCTAACATATTTCAAGATGGCGCATGAATATGCAGCGTCTACCCCAGTTCATGCAAACGCAAATGTAAAATTTAAAGCCAATAGGAATACTTGAAATTGATGGTGGTAGTAAATATTCATGAAACGGACAAGTTTGTGAACGGGCAACACATATTTTTACAATGAACAACTAAAAACGTTACACACTGGACCTTTAAAAGGTATCAGAAAACGGCACTAACACAAAAAAAAAACACTTTATATCTAATTTGTTTCATTAAACAACATTATTTTTTAAACATTCACCGGGGGACAAGTACTAGCTGTGAGCCTGTTTTTCCCCTTCACCATATCTTTACTTGTGTATCTACACAAAGTACTCCATTATGTCCCTTCTCTTTCAGCCACTCTCTGCTCTGATTACTCTGCATACAGTCATTTAGTCGCGCAGCATCGATAAAGGTTTACATGCCAGACAAAGAGGAAACACAGACAAAGAGTCTGAACCACGTCATCAGGTGGAAGCTGGCCTGAGATAAGATGAAATGTACATTATTAAATACACATGACTTTTGGAACTGATATAATGTAACATCTGTAATTACCTTGCCTTGTACCGACATAAGAAGCCTTTTTACAATCAGCCATAAGTGCACGCCCCCATATGAACATCCTGCACTGCTCATATGCACGCAAACACACACAAGCACATCATATCCAATCCATGAGATCAAGACAAATGGGATAAATGGAAAGGCTAAAACCACATTTGCTGTTCTAGTCCTCTCCCTCAAATCCCCAAAACCACAAAACGACATCATCATATGAACTGGTTTGTAATATAAATATAACCAGGGTCTCCTTTTGTTGCTGGTTTGTCTCCATTTAATTGTATTGCTAAGTTCAATATATATTCATTATATGTGTGTTGTTGTGAGCCGTCATGTTCAATTGCCCTGAGTTGTGTTGTCTTGTATCATACTGGTCCATTTTCCAGTATCAGTGGGTTTTTAATGGAACAAGTCAAACATCTCACCAATGTGGATCCCTGTTATAGCTCCGTAGTCTATGTCCTCCAGGACTGGAAAAACAGGAAGAGAGAAGAGGAAAGAGTGAGGAAATTGTGGACACAAACCACAAGGGGATGACACGTGCCTTGCTCTGAAATTTCATACTCAAAGTATTAGCATATGTTCAGACCCAAATGTCCTAATATTTTGCTTTGGAAATTCTAATAATAGTTTTATTTAGAAATGATATACACAATTTAGAAATATTAATAACTACCTTACTCTTACAAATTGATTGTTAGCGGAAAAACTAGCACACTAAAGAAGGCCAGATACTATAAACCTGCTTGGAGGAACATTTTTTTAAAAATCCTCTGCGCATTATATGAATATTATTTTTGGAAAATGCACCGCCTTAAATCTTAAAAAAAAAAAACAAAAAAAAAACTAAAATATACATGTGTATTATATCATGTAAATTATGGCCAATGTAAGTTTTCAAAAGCAAATTCAAACTGACAGTACCTGCCCCCTCATCTGTGGAGCATGTGGAGAAAACAAAAGCAGTGAGTACAACAGGAGGGCAGCAGAACTCACCCATGACCTGGATCTTCAGACATGACCTGTCACCTCTCAGCTTAGCGCTAGAGGCGCTTTAATATGTTTATTGGTAAAGTGTTAAAAGGTTTTATTCTTTTCAGGTGTGGTGATTTTATGGACAGACGTTGACTCATCACCTGGCGGTTTGACTCGTCGAGGCTTGAACAGGGCTTTAGGTCGTTGTAGTGCAACTCTCCTGTAGAGAGCCGAATAAAACAAGGCTGTATCAAAACATCAAAATGTCTTATATATATTACATGACAGTGTTTTCAAGTGAGTCACCATGTAGCTATCGACTAAAACGCGTAAAATGACCACCTCTCATGGAGCTGCTGCGAGGGGATGAGCCCTGCCCGAGTGTTGCTGTCGCCCAGGTGACAGGCCTGCCACCAGGTGTCATCCTCCATGCTGACAATTTGGAGGACGTCGCCCCTTTCAAATGCTACCGCTGCATCCTTGCACGGAACGGTGGGATCCTCGTTAGGATCATAGTCAAACAGAGCCCGCATAAACAGCTGAGGATAGAAAAATCATTTCATGTTTGTTTGTTTTTTTACAGAGTTTCTGCAGGTTTCACTAAGTCAAATTAAAGACTTTTTAAGACCATTATGAATGAAATGTAAGACCTTTATCGCAACAGCAACTAAGCCCTAAATTCAGTTTTTTCAAGCCAAGTATCGCTAAACTTGCTTCCCCATAGCTGAAGAATAAAATCTGTTTTATGTCTGTACTACAATCCGAAAGAGACTCGCGCCAATAACAGGAAATCTGATTGGCTGCAATGTAAGTTGCATGTTGGTCTCATTTGTAGTCGTAATACAGCAAAATTATATTTGAACTAGCGAAAGAAAGAACACATTTTAAAAAAGAGCATTAGAGGGAGCGTTACATGGACGTCGGAAAAATAGGACCTGTTTATAATTATTTATTAACAATACTTCAGTGAATTTAAGAATTTTACAGACCTACAATTTTGATTTTGAAATTTTAGACAAATAGGTGACAAAGGAAAATACAAATTATATGTAATTAATTTATTCATTCTTCTCTTTTCCTACTGCAGCTTTGTGAACGTTTTCTGTATCCTAGCAATGGACACAACATCTTTCCCTGGTGCTTTTTCACATATGTTGGTGTCATTCTTGAGAAATGATCATGAAAATAATTTGTCTTAATCCATTGCAAATGCTCCCTTCTCTAACAGTTTCCAGCTTGGACATCCACTTCATGTATGTGGCGGTAGTGGCCTGAATTCTTCCTAAACGAAGAAAAGGATTGGGGAACTTGACATTTTCCACACAAGTTGTGTAGGATCATTAATGTTAAATTGAGTTGGTGTAGCTCAACACACGTGATGGGTGAAAAATGATAAATCAAGTGTTTAAATGATAAAAAAAAGCTGTAAATTGTAATGAAGTTAGTTATTGTCTTATCCTTGACTGTCTGACCCGAATTTAGTTCTTGACAATGCGCTGCTGTAGTGACAGCACCGTGGCAAAAACACAAAATATAACCAAACACACAAGATACCACTGATTTCATCTCTTTTTACCGAAACCAGCTGGGCAGCTTTCCCCATGCAGTCAGATTGCATGCTAACATAAAAAAAACACACACCACGGGAGATACATATGTAGTTAATATTTACTGTACCTTCTTATGTGATGACATTTCTTCCTTGGAGGAAGCAGGAATGATTTTGAATGTAACTTCACCCTGAGAACGAGCCTGCGCAAGAGGAGTAGTTAGATATGTTAGGGAATTCATATTTGCTTTCAGTTAGATGAGAAGATTGATACAACCCTCATGTCTGTATGGAAAATATGAAGCGACACCCAGCAGCCGATTAGCTTAGCTTAACATAAAGACTGGAAGTAGGAGGAAACGGCTAGCTTGGTTCTGCCCAAAGGTAACTAAGACACATTGTCTGTTCAGTCAAATCCTGATATATCTTACTGCTATTAATTTAAGCTCCATTGTTGTCCAGAAACTATTAAAATACTTCAATGAGCCACAGCGTTGCCCATGTTATTTTTTTCATGAACATGGGCAACGTAGTTTCATAATACACCATCCTGCTCCTGTACATACTAGATGCTCACTAGTGCACCAAATGTGTATTAATCCGCAGCAGGAAATAGTCCCAAAACAAATACACTGTTTACTCCTGTTTGAGTCACGTTTGCTAAAAACTACAGTGTTCAGCTGTCTTAGGATATGACTGAGATCTTCTCGAAAGTATTTGTATTTATGACTTGTTAAAGTTTTTCTGTCTTTAATAGGAACAAACATGGATGGAGCTGAGAGACACAGACATGGTAGAGAAGTGGCACTGTGTTGGTTTTGTTTTTTTCATTAGATCGGTTGACAATAAGTTATATATCGAACAATGTCAGCCTTATCGTTTAAGTTACAACACTGAAAAGAAGAAAGGAAAAGTTGAGAGCAAAAGCAGAGAAGCAGTGGTGGAAGAAGTATTCAGATCTTAAGTTAAAAGTACTAATACCACACTGTAGAAATACGCCTTGACAAGTAAAAGCCCTGCATTGAAAATGTTACTTGAGTAAAAGTATGTAAGTATCATTAGGAAAATGTACTCAAAGTATTAAAAGTAAAAGTACTCAATGCAGAAAAATCCTCACATTTTAGAAACTGGAAACAATCAAAACATTTCTGTGTTTAATCGTCGAATCATTTCAACTGTACTTGTAGGCCTATACATTGTTGGGTAGTTTAATTTATGATAAAACATCGCATTTTATAAACTTACATGCGTTTTGTGTGTAAAAATACAAATTTGTAAAGTAGTAGGAAGTGAGACTAACCAGAAGAGTAAGGATTTCCTTTGGCTTCCTGTGCTCCAGTGAGATTCCATTCACCTCTTTCAGCTCATCTCCTTCATGGATCAGGCCTTCAAAGTGTTGGAAATACATATGGAAATTTGTGTCACATGCTCTTCTCTGTAACATTTACTATACACCATCATAATGTTACAAATTTATATAAAGCTAGTGTGACAGAGTAGAGTGGACACAACTGTGATAAATAAAGAGTTTTTCATCTTACCGCTTTTATCAGCTGCACCTCCTCTCATGATCCTCGCCACAACAATAGCCCCCGTGGATTTATCCCTCTTAATTGTTGCCCCCTTGAGGATGGTGATAAGTGAATGAAAGGATGATGAACAAAGAGGTCAAGCGATGAACAGTGAAAATAACACATTGGTTTTATTACAGTCCAGACAAATTTCTCATTTAGAGTCACTTCATTCCAGAGAAAATTATTTGTATCAAGATGGGACCATTTAGTCGGCTGCCTTCATGTAACACACAAAGCGCTGGAAAAGGTTATCCAAATCAGCATTATTTTCAACAGATGTTATTGATGTGGAGCAAATCGCAATGGAAAGAGCATCTTATGTAGCTGACTACAATCAGCTCACGCACGCTCGGGTGTAACCCTGTTGTCTGGAAAACGGGAACATGCTGGATCGATCAAAAGAGACCATGTCAGAAAAAGGTCAGTCCCCTTCCAATCTAGTTTTGGGATCAATACAAAAGTGTGTTCTCTATTATTGGTCCTAAGCACATTCCACTCTCAAAGCTCAAACACTAACATACGAGCATACACACACTGCAAAAAAATGTATCATTAAGTAAATGATTCTCATATTTCCCCCTAAAATCATCATCATTTTTATTTCATAAATTAACATCTCCATCTTAACATGTTTTTACGGCGATGTTTGTCTTTAGTTAGCAGTATATCTCAAAAAAACTGTCAACACATTTCAATATAATTTGTTGGAAAGTAAGGCCACAGGCTAAGAAACAAACTTGTGTGTGTGAGGGCATATTTGAACATTTCTGCTATTTTCTAATGAACTACTGGATTTACTTGAGTGGAATAAATCTGGCACATGTACCCCACAGCTGTCCATCACTACATGTATTTTATTGAGATCTTGATCCAGATGCAGATCCAAAAAAAAATCTGAACTTCATTTTATTATTAAAATAACAAATTTAGAGGATTTTGAGGCCTTGGCAGAGAAATGCCATCTTTATAGTTTGGTTCGTTTTCAGTCCAAATTCACTTGATCCAGGAAATTTCCAGAAATAAGTGACAATGGCTTGGAACAAGGTGGAATAAGGCAGATCATTCCGGTAGTATCAAGAAAATGAGCTATGATTAAAGACCTTGAAACGAGCTGATTTACATCAGAAACGGAAAAGAATCCAATCCATTGTAATGCTTAATATTGCTTTAAAGAACTCATTTAAGAGAGTGGATACACATGCATAAATATGTGCACGCACAAACACACAACAATGCTGAAACTATGTTGTGCGTCACAGCAGTTATATGGCAGCAAAGATGTGGAAGAATTGACTGTAAACTCCTGGCTGCAGGAAGCTTTTCTTATGTTTCGTGTCATTCCAAGGGCTGTAGTCCTGCTACACCTTGGCATACATGGCTTGAGCAGTCACGCAATTCGACAACATGACATAAATTCAGTCACCAGAGAAAAATTCAGCTGTCCCGTGGACATGTTTATTGCTTTGAACTGCCTGTGTGTGTCAGATATTGTGGCTGGACAAATTACAAGTGCAGTTGCCCAGTTATATGGTTGTCTTAACTTAAATTCTTACATTTGTGTTTGTTTTGTGTGCATTACAAGGCCAGGTAGACCAAATTAGAAACAAGCTGACAAGCAGTAAAGTACAGCTATACTTGTTTGAGAAGATTGATACCACTCTCATCTCTGTAAACACTAACATAAATGTGCAGCTAGAGCCAGCAGGTTATCTTAGCTTGGCATAGAGGTTGGAGACAGGGGAAAACACCTGGCCTAGCCTTCAGACAGCTCCAAAACTTACTAATTAACACGAGATCAAGAAAATAAAAAGACAAAATCTACTGTTCCACCCTCTCAACAGAGCCAGACTAGCTGCTTCCCTGTTTCCTGTCTTCATTCTAAGATGATTTTTAAAATTGATTATTTTCCCTAGAATCATTTTTTTTTAATTTTTTTATTTTTACCAATGATTCACCTAAATATTTTCTGTTTATACGGTACTGCTACTGGCAACTACATCATAACCGCTTTCAGCTAAACAGAGCGAAAGCAGAAAATGCAGAAAATACATGTTATGTTCTTCTTTACAAATGAAATAAGAATCGCAATAAATGAAAATCGCAATAGAAATCGAATGGGCACCCATGTATCGTGAAAGAATCAAATCGGGACAAAGCATATCGTCCCAGCCCTACTAAGCTAACAGCCTGCTGG
The DNA here is from genome assembly GCF_008315115.2 of Sander lucioperca. Lineage (NCBI taxonomy): Eukaryota > Metazoa > Chordata > Actinopteri > Perciformes > Percidae > Sander > Sander lucioperca. The sequence continues at coordinate 39,862,284 of NC_050181.1, read as the reverse complement.
CTTTAACTGCACATTTACATGTAACATACAGGCAGAGTGGTACTGCATCAACCTTCTCATAAACTCTCTGGAAGAAAGCATATAAGTGTATTTCCCAAAATGTCGAACTATTCATTTAAGCCAAACGGGGCAAATCAAATTTTTAACTCAACCTCTGAAACATGAAGACATGTTTACTGACCAGGGGGTCTTTGGCTTTGACCAGACTGACAATTTTGACAGAATCCTCATCCTCCTCCAGTACATCATCAGGTATTGGTGGCAGAGTAGGCTCAAAGTCTCTCTGAGCTACAGCATCATGGACAGACAGCAGACCCTAGGAAACAGAAATACAGCAAAGGTGCTGATCTGCAGTCAGGTTTGTCACTTTGAATTTGAGGTGTTGTGAATAGATGTGGCACTGGGGCTAGTATCCTTTAATGCATCTCACTTGGTATGGAAAAATGGCACTGGATAAAGCCAACAGAACACTCCAAACAAAATGGAAAGCGACACGTTGGCTGTCAAGCTGCTGTCAAATTCAACATTGTGAACTAATGCCAGTGTAATCACTGCAAAAGTCTGTTCATTTAATTGTGGTCATTCTAGATGGAAGCGCAATGAAGAACCACTGTCACCAGTTTTACCAGTGCAGGTTTAAATCAACATATTTAGGCCAACTGGTTAGGCTAGAGATGGTTAAATGTAATTGTGAGGTTAAAAAATGGTAAGCACTCAAACAAAAATGCCAAAAATCCCTGTTGACTAATTAAAGGTGACTGAGACTATGCAACACTTCCAATAAGTTTGGCTGGCCTGCCTGCACTCACTACAGCGACTGAATCCAAAAAAAGCACTTTCCTCCTGGTCACTAACCTTCAGTTTTGCCGGTGCCAACATGCCAAATTTGATTTGGTCTGGAATGTACTGCCAGCCTGTGGGCCACCTGAAAGCAACCCCCCATACTACTAACAGTCTTACTGGCAAACAACACAAGTCTTAGAAGAAACTGCTTTTCCAGTGAAGGGACTGTGAATTGATATATGACTCACTATCAATCCCCAGACAGTTCATTTAAGGTCACTCTTTGTTAACTTTGGCTGTGCGAAAACTCCAGGTTTGTTTGCAGAAAAACAATATTCTGGATAAACGTTAATCTCTCAGCCTGCACATGGTACAATTTACTGTTATAAAAAAAAAAAAACCTGAGAAGAGGAGGAAAACATCTGCTCATCAACTTGATTTTAACAATCAGCCAATCGATCTGTCAGTTAGTCTACTTATCCATGTTGTCCATCAACAGTTGCTCTGCTCAGAAGCTGCCAGCGTGTGAGCAATGTGTCTCTGGCCACTTTCAGAGACAGGTTTTCAAAAAACAAACATTCATTCACAGAATATTATACCCCGAGTCTCTCATAAGTATGTGTGAGCTCCTGCGTTGGGGCCAAGAACAAACAGGTCATAAGACTGTACAAACAAACCTGTTAGTTCTCGGGCTGGCCTCAGCTCCTCATTAAGAAAAGCCACAACTTCTGCAGCTCACTGGAAAGCCGTATGCTGTGTGTGTATGTGTGTGTGTCTGAAATATGACTGTCATCACATCTGAAATAAGGAAACATGCATTTGAGTAGTCTGGGCCTCTACATGAGTGAACACTAATAAACATAACTAGGCAGTAGATTAGCTTCAAATCCAGTGTGGTTAATAGATGTCAGCACCTCTCAGTGGGCAATATGATTAGGTGAAATACATTTAATAGAATTTATATTTGGATTAATTTGTCACTTTGTGTCACCCATATAAGCCTTTTGATGTGTGTGTGTGTGTGTGTGTGTGTGTGTGTGTGTGTGTGTGTGTGTGTGTGTAAACTCCAGTGTTCAGTCGCCTGAACAGCATCAGAATAGCTAGCAAAGCTATCTGTTTCCCCCTGCTTCCATTCTTTATGCTAAGCTAAGGTAAGCTAACCTAACATTCCCTGGCTGTAGTTTCATATTTAATGGGTAGCTATTAGAGCAGTATTGATACTTATTGTCTAACTCAGCAAAACAGTGATCTGAAAATAGAGGGAAACAGCTAATATTGTATTTTTTTTTTACATTTATGACATTCTCAGTTGTTTTGCCAAGATAAGCTGCAATAACCATCCCCTGTCTGTAGCTTGCTGTAACAGTTTAGCTAACTACAAGGACTAGACACTTGAGGAAACAGTTACCTCAACTAGGTTTAATCAGTACAAAAACTGAAGTGTAAAAACGTCAAGTTGCAGATTTACAGGAAGACTCTTGAGAAGCCAGGCTAGTTGCTTTCCTCTATTTCTAGTCTTTGTGCTAAGCTAAGCTAATCGGCTGCTGGCTGTAGCTTCATATTTGTCATAGAGACAAAAGAGTGGTATCAATCCTCTCTGATTAATAAGCAAACAAGCGTATTTCCCAAAATGTTGAACTATTTATTTTAAGAGTGGTGTATTTCATTGGTAGAAGTGATGCGATTTGACTGGACAAAGGACTTGGCTGGGGGAGTATTGGGTTGACACACGTGTGAAGTTACAGGACCACATCATCACCATGGAAGGAAATACTCTTCACCTTAAAGTTGGGTTTGGAAAAGAGGGCAACCAGTTCTTCGACTTCATCTCTCCAGACTTGGTATATCAGCTCCTCCGCCAACTGGAAGGAGAGAAAAAGAGAAGAAGGGGCAGGATATATATATTTTTTATAATTAGAGGTATACATTTATATCATTGCCTGAGTGAGGTTTAGCTAAGAGAGACAGTGAAACGAGCAGAGAGACAAAAAAGGTTAGTGAAATTCAACTTGTATCAGACTGCAGTGACACATCATCGGTACTGTCATTATTTCTACGCTTTCATATGGCCCTGTTCACCTCACTGGGGCTTTGCTTTTTTTTAATTCATCATGTTAACTATTTGTTCCTGTTTTGGTTTTGTGTCTTTTAGCCACCGTCGGAAAAAAGCTCCCGAATGTTCAAGGCTACACGACAGCTGCGGCGACAGCTAAAACAGAGCAGCCTTGACCGTCAGCGGCAAGTGGAGAGGCGGAGTGTGACTGTGTGCAGTCCCCCGTCTTGTCAAGCATTTTACTGTAATGACTTCTACTGCTTCAAGATGTCTAGGCACACTCCAGAGACACAATGCATGAAGGTCATTAGTTTCCACTGTGAGCAAACAGAAGCCTCTCTGAGGGGAAACAGACCCATGGTTTGGCCCTTCCAGTAGGTCCTGATGATTTAAGCCAGGCGGAGAGTGGCTGTCTAACAGAATCTGAAGCAAAGGGAGTGAAGAGAAGGAGATGGAGAGGAGTTTGGGGGAGAGGATATGGTTAGATAGACAGTATGGAAACATGGTAGGAATTACAGTGTGCAGCAGGGTATTGAGAGAAGATAAAGAAACGCAAATGGAGAGAAAGGGGAAAGGATACAGAGAAAGCGGAAGAATAGAGATAATGGAAAGGGGAGTATGGTTTGGGGATGGAGAGAAGAAAATATGGAGTAAGGGAAAAGTGTAAAAAGAACATCCTTGTTTAACACTTTGTCCAGGAACAAGAGGGGAAAAGTCAGGAAATGAAGGTGGAACATGACCAAAATGGTTCAAGGAAGGTAGTGGGATGAGATGGAAATATAGGAGTGATTGGTTGGTAACAGGAATGAAGAGGACTGGTACATGAAATAGGATGCACATCTGAAGAGACTGGTCGTGCCATTTTGAGTCACAGCTGTAGTGGGAACACTCTCTGTCACTTCATCTTAAATCTGAAATTAATTGTATTCCTCCAACTTGAAACATTAGACTACACACAAAATGAGTTTAGCAGCCTTTTGCTCGGAACTATCCTCGGTGACCTAACTCCTGGCATGCAGATACAAAACGATATCTGCTATAAAACACAGCCTTTCAAGTGATACTATCCGAGGTGACAGAGTTTTGAGATAACATTTCATAATTCAGTCAGGAAGAAGGACTTTGCGTTCCACTCGTGCTTCTGTGTGACAGGAAAGTCATCGGTATGTGGAGGAAACAATTTGAACATTTCCCTCTGCTGTCAAACTGTCATCCTCGGCAGCGCGTCTATCTGCAAAAGATGTTTGGAGAGAGTCACTTACATCTGAAGCCAGACTCGCGGCATGCTCTTGGACCGGGATAGGGCTTCGCTTCTCAAAACGCTTCAGCCGCTCATGGATCTGTCAAGTCAGGAAAGTATCACAATAAAAGTTCTCTCTGCAGTAAAAAAAAGGCACTTACTGCAACTTCAAATACTAATACTACTTCTACCACTAATTAAAATAATTTATAATAATACAATTTACATTATTAAAATATTTTGGGTTTCTAATAGAATATAGAACATGCTTTAATGTTAAAAATACACATTATTTTTCTCACACTGTCTCTCTGAATGTACTGTACCTGTACATGAAACGCTCTGTTTTAGCGCCTGTCTCCCCCAAGCCCCCCTCCCGAAAAAGGCCAGTCTGCTTTGATTGGTCAGTGTTTACAGGTCTTCCACATCTGCGCTCTTGGAGAATCTTATAAGAGTCTTATAAAATATGATACATTTTTACATTAATCTACTCAACAGTATATACAATACAGTAGTTAAAATTAGCTCCATCTTGACTAGCTGCAACACTGAAGTGCCACTTACATATTAATGCATTAGTAATAATAATAAGAAGAGATGTTCCGATACCGATACTGGTATCGGTATTGGCTCCGATACTGCCTAAAACGCTGGTATCGGTATCGGGAAGTATTGGAGTTTATGCACCGATCCGATACTACGTAATAAAGCCCTAAAGAAAATCTACGTTAAAGTAGTTTATTTATGTTCTTTTTCTGTTATAACTGACTGTCAAACTTGATAATAAAAGAAACTTCTGTGGCATTCATTGTTTGTGTTTGTTCATGTTTCACAAAGAGTTAAACCTGAGCCAAACCGACAACAAAGATAAATAATATCACATCCATACAGGGATAGTAGTATACAATTGTTAAAACATAATAAAATATATGATAATGCAAATTCAGGTATCAGAATCGGTATCGGGAAGCAAAAAATGGTATCGGGCCATCTCTAATAATAAGAATGTAATACTAATGTATAATAGAGTAACACTGACAGGAGCCATTCTTCCTGTATAATCTTTTACTGAAAAGCAGAGGCAGATGAGGCAGATGACCGGCCACCAAGAGCCAAATACCGTCCGAGGTTTCTGCCTGTTAAAAGGCGTTTTTTGCTCGCACCAAATGCATGCTCTTGGGGAAATCGTTTGGTTTCTGTAAATGATAGTGTTGTCTAGACCTACTCTATCTGTAAAGTGTCCTGAGATAACATCTTTTGTGATTTGACACTATAAATAAAATTCAATTGAATTGAATTAAGTAACACTTTGGATGCGGAACATTTACTCGTAATGGAGTATATTTACACTGGTGTACTACTAAAAATAAGTTCTGGGTATTTAATTCAGCTTTGTATTTTGCTACTTAAAAGTTAGACAAAGTAGATGCTGTGACTAAAATAAGTGGAAGTAAACAAGCACAAATCGTTGTAGCACAAATGTGTCTTCACCTTAAAGAGCAGGTGAAGCTTCTTCTCCATCAACATGCTGTGGAGGAACCTGTAGTCCTCCTCCCTGTCGGTGTGAGACTCGGTTCCTGACATCACTGATGATAGCAACCTGCACACGCCTGCAGGAGGAGGAGCAGAACACTGTCACACGTACAAACGCATATACACCACCTGCACCTGATATTAACCTATGGACCTTTATCAGGGTTTCTGTTTCTGGGTTTTTAAGACCATTTTAAGATCTTTATGAATGAAATTTAAGACCTGTATCCCGACACAAAAGTACAACTAAATGCAGAGTCACAAAATGACTTGCAAAGTTGCAAAAACATTTATTCAAATTGAATAAAATCGATAATAATAGTCGGTAAGTATATATCAAATTATATTTGGACTAGCAAACTAAAGAACTACAACTCCACGGAATAAAAAAAACAACTTTATAAACAACTACGGAAGCATTAGAGGTAGTTTTACATGGACGTAGGAAAATTAAGAACTGTTTAAAATTATTTAAGACCTAGATCACAATACTTCAGCGAATTTAAGACTTTTTAAGACCCCGCGGAAACCCTGTTTATGGTTATGAGGTGAGGTCAGAACCCAAAGAGAGAGGTCAAAGGTTAAATGGAGGGTGTGATAAAACACCTCCCACAGGGCAGCATTTAAAAGAGTCACTGTTAAGGGGATCATTGCTTTATTTTCCAGTTTTGCAGGTATTTTATCTGGCAGGATAAGCAAAGTAAAAGGAAAGATGACACGAATGTGCTCAAATTGCCTACATATTGCCTATCATGTACATATACGTATAACCTGTTAACCTGCTCCACTTTGGACGTACCTCTGTGTTCTGTACGACTCAGCATCCTCCTCACTCTGAGAACAGAAAAAGAAAAATTCAACAAATATTGAAACCCTTGATATATATTCATACTCCGTAACTTGCTCCAGATTTCTTTTGAATTTTATTAGTGAAGAGGGAGACTAGAGCGTGACACAGAGAAAGAGAAATAATGAGAGAAAGGAAAGAAATGTTTTTCACACGGTGTGTGAAATATCTCTTTCTTCTGACATATTACTGCCCCCTAATGCTGGTATGAAATATTGCAACATTACAGTAATACACTGTTCCACTGTACATATATAAAAAAGTATTAAATCAGTAAATGTTTTATCAATAATATGCAGAGTTCTTTTCCTTTTTCACATTAAACTAATCTAAAAGTACAACAAACAATAATGAAAACATAACTCATACTACAGGATACATATTGGATGTCCTCTGCTCAAAATGAATCAATTTTTATCCTCTCTCCGTTCATGATTTTGATCAATTTTAGAAAATTTAACAATGGTTTGCAAAACAAATAGTGTCCAGTATCCCTCAATTAACACGGCTAGAGAAATAATACAATGCTATATCGACATTGATATTTGTTTTTAATGTTTCAATAGCAGATAGTAAATGAAAATATTGTGAGAAATATGTTTGGACTAATACAGCTAATCTGGGTTACAGATTAGGAGTGTAACACACATGTTTGTGTCCATTCCAACACATTTTAAGTAGAGGAAAACAGCTCAGCACATTGGAACCACACAATTTAAATTGCACTCACCAGAGACTATCCATTCCATCAGGCCCAGTATAGACAGGCCATATCGCTTAATACCTAAAGAGTATGAGCTACATATGAACATCCACTTGTAGAGAGAGGTTGTATAGTGTTCGACTGGCCAAACTGTAAAAGAGACTGTTCCTTATCCAGTCAATATGTGTCAGTCTGACCTAAATCAAGCCGACGGGCAATCGATACAGCAATCAAAGAGCATGGGGCATAATGTTAGCTTACACCAGTTCACTTTCCACATATGACTGTCACACAGATTTAATTGAATCTCAGGTCAGCATTTGCATCCTTTCAGTAGGCCTACTTTTATTTCATTTGATTCTCTTTAATTTCACAATCGTATCTGTGGTGATAAAATAGGCTGCATGAGAGTTCTGTTTTTTAAGGTAACGTTAATAACATGAAGATGCGTGTTAAGGGAAGTGCATCAACCTAAACAATCACAAGAGGTGAGATTTAGTGTGATGCATGTCACAATATCAACCCCATTACCCTTATTCATTGGGTTCAAGTCTTCTCTATCAGGGGCATGACCCTGTGCAAAGCAATTAATACTTACCCAGTGCAGTAGCGGTTCAGTGTCACCCTGACCTCTCTGTGGGGAGGCTGAGAATGTACATTTAAACCAACAGGCCCATATGTTCTGTGGAATACATTTAGAAATAAAAGTTCATCTGTTGCTCGTCAGCATACTGACCAGAAAGTCAGTGTCTGTCGTACTGCCTTATCCACACACGTATACCAAATAAGTCCCAGGAGGAAAAGACATACTGTAGGCTACATGGAGGGCAAGTGTTCATTACACTAATGTAGAGACAACAGATCAGACTATAGACCGTGGGTGTGTCCCAGAAATTTCCAACCAACGAGATGTGAACTCAGAGGAGGAGTCCACCGCACCAACTAGCTTCGTTTTCAGCTGCGTCACGTTAGCCAGAGACAGCTAGGCTAATACCGGAAATGTGGCTACTTACTTCGCAATAAGAGCGCAAACTTAAAACTGCTTTAGTGAGAAAAAATAAATCTTGTATTTGTCGTTACAACGCGGTCGTGAAGTTTTTCGTTCTGCTTTGCCATGCTAAGAGGATATTGTTTTCGATATATCAACACAAATGAATGGCGAGTCTGGTTGCTACTGCCTTACTTTCAGCATCATGTCCCGTTTTTTTCATTTCATGATAAAAAACATTACATTACTTGTCAATTTAACGTTAAATGTCTCGTTATAATGAAATATCTGTGTACACAGAAGTTCCCTGCTTATCAGAAACGTCTTGAAACTAACGTTAGCTAGCAGACCCACTCAGTTTGCTAACGTTAGCTAAGTTATCCAGTAATGCCAGTAACGACTGCGACAGTGTTTCAGCGGTTATTCCTTCCTATTTCTGTTTTTGAGTTAAACATTACGACCGTCCAAAAACGGCATTTGAACAAGTTTACCTAATGTATTTGTATTCGTTGTGGTACCTTCTTTATTCAATAAGGTTCTTATAATTTGAAAATACAACCGGAACTTATTTTTTTTCTAGCTAAACATTACCGAGGAGTCCGTTTCCTCCTGACTCTGCTGCTTTTCGCTGAGCTACATCGGCCGAGCCAAGCGTATACCGTAACTACATGCCAGACGATGCACTGAGGGTGGTTTGCAATAAAGACCACCCGCTATGCAGTGCTGGTGCTCGGTGCACTGTTTGTAGGTTTCTGTTTGGTAGGACAGACTGAGTCCAGATATCAGGAAGCTGAAGAAAAGAGAGCTGTGAAAGCAGACAGACAGGAGGCCACGGTTCCCCCTCTCACACACACACACACACACACCACCCCGGCCTTGATGGTGATGTATGCAAGGAAACCAACAAGAGTCAGCGATGGGTAAATCAAGCACAAACCATAACATGTTTAAAGTTATTTGTAGGGTTTACCTATTTTTTTTTTCTTTCATATGTAGGTTGGTTATTCGTGTTGCCTGTAACCGTTAGCTATCAGTGCTACGAGCTAACAGTTTGCAATTAGCTCTGGGTTCCGGATATTTACTGTAGCCTATCAATTAACGTAACGTTAGCTAACTAACGTGTTAATGGTAAACCGTGGGTGTATATGTCACAATATGTAGCTACGATACGTTTTAAACATGATCGGTTTTTTTCTACTAGCTAACGTTAGAGCAAGCAGCTGTTGCTAAGGTGGCAAATCAAGCTAACTTAGCTAACGGTAGCTAAATAAGCTCCAGAAAGTATGTTGCTATGGTAAAAAAGTAGCCTAGCCGTAAAAATGCAAACTGTCTTACAATACTGTTTGTTTTGTGTGTTTCCACAGGTGCAACGACAGAAGGGATTCGCAATCCTATCAGGTATGACATATGACAATTTGTTAAGTCACCTGTCATTACTTTATACTAACGTAACGTTAGCTAATGAAGGTGCAGTATTTTCCATTCAAATTAAATCTCACTAACACTTCCAGTTAAATTCCCAATTATATTGTCACTTAATCATACTGTTGAACAAAATAAACCACTAAAAACTTTATTTACATTCAATCTACATGGCTATCACACAACTTCCCATAGGAAGTACTTTTGTGGCAGTTTGTGTAATGTTCTTGTAAACCCTGGCAAAGTTTGCTCTTAAATTCATGTTGTGTTGATATAGCATCAGGCACACATTTTGGCACCACTGTAGTACTCCTTGAACATCGCCACAAAGTGATGTTACCAACTTTAAATGGCTTCCTGTAGGATACATTCAAGACATGCTGAAAAGCAGAGAACCTTGGCTGTACACTTATATCTTTATATTTATTACAGACACACACATACTCACACGTATATTTATTTAAACAAAATAAGGAAAAAAATGACAAAAACTACCCATCCCAACAACTCTTTCTGCCATGCTTTATTCAATCTAGGCCCATAAATCTCAGCCAAAGAGCCAGTCCAGCAGCCTTCACCGCTATGACAAAGTGCGCGATGGCTCATCAGACCCCACACCCCCTTACAAGATGCTGCGACGCTCCGACGAAAGTCCTGGCAGCAGACAGGGAGACGGCACAGGACATGGCAAGGCAAAAACCTCTCACCCAGTTAGAGGAAAAAATGGTAAGCCTGGATCAATTCAATTCAACAACTTTATTAATTCCACAAGGGGCAATTATTAGGATCTGGTGGTCCTACAAATGCATGCACGTTTTATCTTAAAGGGTTGCTATAAGGAAAAGGCAGCATCTTGGTCCTGCACCTCAGACAAATATCAGATGCTTGTGGTTGCAGGCAAACTATCAGCTCTCAGCCTCAGCTGACTTTAATCAATTGTGTACGTTGATCAACAAATACATTCTTCTGATCAGTATCTTCATTGTTAATTATGGCATTCTTTCTGTGTTGATCTCTGACATACTATGTCAACTTGTTTTTTCATATATGTACTTTTCAACACATATCACTTTTGAGCAGACGTGGGTGCAAAGTTTGATGAAAAGCATAACCTTAACCTGGAAACTGTCATGGGGAACAAAGTGAAGCTTCACACTATTTTGTCCTCTCACTGCCATCAGATCACAATATAGCTATTGCTGCTCACATCTGAATAATACAAACATAAACAATCACAAACAAAGGGTTTCTTATTTGGCAGTTGCAGCTGTCACTAAGATTCACTCCCCTGCCAAACATTGTGTGTTTACTCTTACTTGATAAATGGCTTTGTTATAGGGACCAGCGGCTCTCCTCAGGAGAACTCTCACAACAACAGCTCCCACCATGGCTCCGACTCGCATGCGACTCAGAGCAAGCCTGCAGACAGGGTAAGACGTTGTCCAGTGTTATCTAATGATATACTCTCAGCATTTCATGTAGGAATTGCTGTCACGCTACTTGGAACATGGTATGCAAGACATTATGTAGAAACATCTCTCTTTCTCTCTGTGCAGACATTTTTTTGTCTCAACAACAATGCGTGATTGAATCTTATGTAACAGGCTCCTTCTATAGAGTAGATTGTCTGATTAGATGTAAGCCTTCCATGTTAAAATATTTAATTATCTTATTATATCTCACTCAGTATCTGGTTGTACTGAGCAATAAGGCCAGATATTCAATGTTTAACGTTGTTTGGGAAGCCGGTGTTGATGTATACTGTTATTAGTTATCATTTTGAAGTGAGTAGAGGGTGGAGTGCATATGTAAAGTCAACATCATGACAAGACGACAAAGCAAAAATGTTTCCAAATCTAAACTTAAATGTGCATACACACAGTATGGTTTCTACAAGCAAGTGACAAATATGTAGCGCAAAGGCAGGTTTTTCCTCATCTGTGCACCGTTGTGCTTCCATTATGAGATGAGAGATGAAAGGAAAAGAAATCCACAGAGGAACACATTAAGAGAAACAGGGGTTTTACAGTTCAGGTTTGGCAAGATTAAGTTATTAAAGATTATCTTTCGCTAATGTAGTCTGTTGATAATTATGACATCCTGCCCTTCTCTGCTCTATGTTGAGATGCACAAGTGGAGAACGGGTTGATTAGCTGTTAGCTGCTGCTAAAATAAGGATAGAATTGAAGAGGATTCAAAACTGTACATCAATTATGTTCCATTTTTGCCCGGGGGTTGATGCAAAATCTGTAACTGCAATTCATGCAGTAACTGTCAAATCACATCTCAATTACATTTGTTTTTAGCAATAACAAGGCCCTGCTATAAAATCTACTGCTGTCCATATTTTTCTTAAGACCATCTAACCTTTTTGTTTGTTTGTGAGAAAGCATGAAATAAATGTTATTGTGGCTCAAGCCTCCTCTGCAAAATCAGTCAGTTTTGAAATCGGTGCAGTTGTAAGAAGGAAAGACAGGATGAGGCAACGTACATTTTCTTCCCGGAATTGTTGTAATGACTGGAAGTGTCGGTATGTACATGATCATGAATATTAAACCTATCGCTCCCAACCAGACTGAAAAGCCCTTATCCATTATTAAGGGTGGAAAGTGAGGGATGCTTACCTACTAAATGAACACGGATGCTTACTTATCAAAGGATCATAGACTTAGAGGAGCATAGCTCATTTACCTGCAAGTCATCAGTTAACATAGCTGCTGACTATTTTTTTCAAACATGTTGTTGCTAATGTCCATTCGCTTCCATGTAGCATGGACATTTAAGACTTAAGAAAATTGATATTTGCAGTCGTTTCTAAAAAGCATCATATATCTTACAATTACATTTCAGGATATAGTGTCCTTCTCTCACAGAAAGAGTCTTTGGATTAGAATAAAAATCTGTTTTACTATGTGAGTCCGTTCAGCTTTACATATTTATATCACACATACATAGCTAATGAACAATTCCAGATAATAACACATTTTCACTATGACCACTACTACTGTCATTACTAAACGTTTTGCCAAAATATGGACAATAACTTTACGTGAAACAGGTGATTTAACGTCACCGCTCATTTTACATATAGCTTAGCAACAAAACAATATGCTGTAGGAACATTACTACGATTTTTCACGTTGGTTTTGAGGGGTATGCATCCCCACTAACCTGGAAAATGTTTTAAACAGTAACGTTAATAGAGCGTGTTGGGGGAATACTACGTCTCCTGCAGCGGGGAGTCAAAGACAGAGAACGGTACGCTAATGTTAGCTTCTTGTCTCATCTGGGGTCTGATAAACAGTAAATTCATCAAATTCAGTGCCCGTAATGCTTTTTTCCAAGCGACTGTAGCTGTCATATTTCACGTAGTTTCCGTGGTAAATCAGCCGCCGAGGCTTTCGTCGCCGTTTGTCCCTCTGCCTGAGGAGGAAATGCTGTACTCGCGCTGTTGTATATTTGGTTGCAATGACTTCGCGAGTGATGACGTCCTGTCACTGTTCCAGTTGCTCGCCCTCAAAGGGGACAGCGAGCTGATGACTGTTCTCTTGCGTTCAGAGGAGCAGACAGCTCTGCAGAGTCGTGTAATTACGACTTCGGGACATTTTTTTAAATACTAAAGGAGCAGCGGCAATCGCTCCTTCACCGGCGGACCGAATGTATTGCACAGCCCTAGGTACTCTTTAACTTGTCATAATATCTCTAAAGCTTTCTAAGGTCTCATGTCTTGTCTCTCTCAGCACCAGGACCCAGCAGATGACTGGACAGAACACATCAGCTCCTCTGGGAAGAAGTACTACTACAACTGTAGAACTGAGGTCTCCCAATGGGAGAAGCCCAAGGACCTGTTGGAGAGGCAAGCCCTCTTAAAATGAAATGACAAAATACATACACTAAAAGCCAATTCAATTTTCAACCTGAAACCGTAATCGAGGTTCTCATGCAGTCGTACATTACAAGATCAAGCAGTGCACCAGAATATCGTTAGCTTAGTGTACAGAGTCTAACTGCATCCTGCATATTGTCACTGTTGCTTTCTGCTTATTCTGCTTCAGGGAACAACGACCGAAAGACCCAGTCAAGATGGGGGCGAATAGTTTCCCCAGGGACATGGACTACAGACAAGAGGCCTTGCAGGACAAAGCCTCAACTAGTAAGTATAGCAGAACTATAAAACCTAAGCAACGTGGGTCAAGTTTTTACAAAGTCATCCTCTCCAAGATTGTGACGAGCTTCTGTTGATCACTTTCTGGAGAAATATTTAAGATACAGAGAGGATTTACTACATACGTCTGGTGCACAAATTTCCCTGACAAATATCGTAATGCTTTATTCTCCTGCTCTGCTCGTCTCCACAGAGACAACATCAGGGGACCAGTCCACAGCATCCAACTCCGGCCATTCCTCCTCTTCCTCTTCTTCTCAGAGCCTGAACTCTGCTCCTGGTGCTTTGGGTTCCACCCCCTCCGCCGTGTCCTGCTCCTCTTCCTCCTCTTCGGGGCAGGTGCCTCAGTCTGTCCAGTCCCCGTCACCAGCACTGCTGCAGGACCCAGCCCTCCTGCATCAGCTGCTCCCAGCGCTGCAGGCCACTCTGCAGATGAACAACGGCAGCATGGACATGGCCAAACTCAATGAGGGTGAGGGCACAACCGATCAAAGAAACACAAGATGTCACTTTCACACAGCTGTCTTCCATAGTGTCTTTCTCGGTAGTTCCACCGAGATTGTGAATTTTCATTGTATACACATAGTGGCTTTAACGTAACGTTTCCATTAGGGATCAACCAATACTGTTTGTTCAAGTCCGATACCGATTATTAGTAGTTAATGAAACCGATAACTATTTTTTAGAACTTATGCATTTACAGTGAAAAGTCTTTAGGTCAAAAAGTTTTTGGAATGTTACAGTCTCCAACAGAAAACCTTGTTTAAATGCGTTAAGCAATTATTTAGTACTTTCAACATAATACACAGTAAATTATATTTAGATAGTGTTGTGGGCGGGACATTAAGTCAGACTCAGTGGTGAGGGAAACCGAAGCAGAGGGACATACACAGAGCTGTAGTGGAGCCAAAGTAGCACACTTTTTAAATAATTAACTATCGGTTATCGGTAGAGATGCACCGATTACAACTTTTTAGGCCGATTCCGATTTCCTATTTTCTTTGAGTTAGGCCAGCTGATACCGATTTTAGCCGATTCCGATTTAATTTTTTTCTAACCACTTTACAGCACACACAAATATTTATTTTCTATCTTTTCTTTAATAGAAAATGTTACATTTTGCATAGAACATAAAACATTTTTTAAATAGATAATTGATCGCTATAAAATACAACTATATAAATTACTCCTGGTGTGGGAAATTAACACACATCTAAAGTGCAATGTTATGGAAGAACCATTTCCTTCTTTTCACATCCAATATCCAACTAAACAAATGTGATATATTTAGCAAACTAAACTTCTGTATGAAAACAGGGAAAACAGGTAATGGCAATACAATAATAGCCTATATAAATAACAAATAAAAATAAAATAAATATAGCCTTGCAGTATAAAGATATTTCTCAAAACACACACACAGGCCCGTTTGAACGTCAACAGTAACGTTACCTGAAAACAGCGTGCAGTTCCTTTTTTTAGCAAGTTTGCTTTATTTGTCATTGTGCATAAATATGAACACTACCGTTGCTGTCAACAAGCTTATCTGCTAACGTTACCTACCGACGGTTACTACTACTACTACTACTACTACTATGTTTTTAATGTTGGTTTTAAGCGGTATGCACCCCCACTATCCTGGAAAGCGTTTTAAACAGTAACGTTAATACAGCGTGTCGGAGGAATACAGCCTCTCTTTTTTTTACACGGCGGCCAGCGGGGCATCAGAGGCAGAGGGACCACACAGCGTTTGCTAACGTTAGCTTCTTGTCTCTTCTGGGGTCTGATAAACAGTAAATTCATCAAAGTCAGTGTGCCCAACGCTATTTTCCGATAAACTGTAGCTGTCATATTTCACAGGACCCGCGTGAGTGCGGTTTTCATGTTCCAGTTTTTCAGCCTCAGAGGGGAGAGAGAGCGGCTGACTGTTCGAGACGTGTAATTACAACTTTATGACATTTCATAAACAGCTGATGGAGTGGCAGTGCGCCTCTGCTACATGCATACAGCGAAAACCCTGCATGTGCACGTGTGATGTTGCGCGATGTAAATCATGCGGCGCCCGAGTGAATTTGATCGGCATATGTCAGACTGACCAGCCGGTCATCGATGACGTGAAAATCGGCCAATTCCGGTCACCAGCCGGTCAATCGGTGCATCTCTAGTTATCGGGCAAATAAAAATGGCAATGCAGATAATCTGCAAACTGCCAATAAACGGCCCGATAATCGGCCAGGGGCGATAATCGGTCTATCCCTAATTTCCACACTACATTTCACACTGGAGCCACCAAGTGTCCCGGACGTTATGAAGTTGCGTTTGAAAAGAAGGGGGTTGTATTATATTCAACAACCAGACAATTACATGTTCACACCATCTGATGTTCTTTTGAGTGGAGGGTGTAGCACTGTAACACCGGCTCCTACAGAGTGTGTTGTGCTAAGGCCCTGACACACCAACCCAATTATCGGCCATCGGACAGTCTGGCGAGGTCAGTGACTCGAGTCTGTTCGGTGTGTTCCGTGCCGTCGTCAGTCGGAGGAGCCGTCTGCCTTCATTTGGGCCGATTTGACATGTTGAATCAGAAGGCGGGCAGTCGGACTCAATGGCCAATCTGATTGGTGGAGCGCTAACCTGGAAATAACGAGCCGGATGAGCCTGACTAACTCCATCTCAAAATCTGACGAAAATCTTTTAAACTGACCTTTGTCGATCTGAAATGAAGACCGATTCAGCAACTGCAAAGGCAGTCAGTCCGACTGCCTTTTCTGCCGAAGGTCGGCCGTCGGGTTGGTGTGTCAGAGCCTTTATGGGTTGTTTGTAGCCTTTTTGTTGCTAAGCTAACAAGTGTTTACAAGTCCGTTTTTATAGTGTGTCCTTCAAGAGTTAGTGTTTCGTTAGCCCGGCTAAACCCACAGGAGTTTAACATGGTTTGCCGTCACGGAATAAATACGTTCATAATGAGTGAAGCATCTCCTGACGTCTTTAGTGCAAAAACAGACTGTGGATTGAACCATCTGTCAAGCAGCCATGAATTAACGCACAAAAAAAGATAAATGCTAACTGCTGGATAAACTTATTTTTGACAGTTTTTTAAAGGTCTGATAGGAGAGCTATAGAATTATGTGACGGATTTTCCAAGAGAAAATATTTCAAGGATGAAGACTCTTGTTCTCCTTGGATTAACAGTATCCCAGGGAAACTTTCCTAACAGGACTAGTGTGAAAATGCGTTGTATCTTTTTCCAAAAAACAGTGTGAAGAGCATGTACGGCAAAAATATGTCAATATTCTGTCACTTATGAGTGTGTGTTTCGATCCTGTTATTAATGGGCGACAGCGTTCTGCTGTTATTAACCTGGCAGTTAATATGATTAGTTTCTTGCTATTCTGCGTGAACCTGACATACATGTGTGATTGCTGTTTAATAGTAGTAAAATTACATATACATAAACCGGCTCCAGTGGCTGGTGAAAAGACGAATCTTTCCACTGATTAGTTGTTTTTTTTTTATCTTAACTGTGTTTTCTGACACATAACTATACGTGTTTGTGCACTCACCTGTTGTGCATCCTTGCTCACTCACCTGTGTGTGTGTGTGTGTGTGTGTGTGTGTGTGTGTGTGTGTGTGTGTGTGTTTCCTCTTTCCTCCCTCCAGTCTTGGCAGCTGCTGTCACCCAAGCTTCCTTGCGGTCTGTGCTTCATAAGCTCCTCACTGCTGGACCTGCTTTCAACATCACTGCTCTGCTCTCAGCTGCTCAACACTCCAACCAAGGTACGGCCTCATCACTGTTTCTCACCATCTGCTACACTAACTCATTTGTTTTTTAAGGATCCTGCTCTCACTGTCCGTGCCAGTTCTTTTTAAATGCAGTGTAATACACAATTTGTTCTTGACCTTCAGTCAGTGAAATTCTGCATTTTATGCAAGTTAACGGCGTGTATCGCTTTTTCAAATTGACTATAGCTATGTGGGAAAACAACAGATGTCCTCCCATGTATTCCAGTGAGCCTTCTCTGCTGGAACAGAGGATGTGTTGCATAGCAATCGCAACAAGTGTGCCAGAAAAAAGATGACACAAGTCTTCTTGTGTCATCTTTTAGCCTTTTAATGTGCTTGTGTTGTCAGATTGTTTGCTGCCTTGTTGCTAAACCGATTATTCACATTTGAAAGCAAGAAAGGGAATTACTGTAGGCGGAGGGTTTTCATGAGGACCAGTACCGCCAGTGTCGAGGGAAATCATCGCAATGAACCTTCTTTTCCTCCGTACTGATTCTACGTCCTCCTGTTGCAGCCCAGCACTCCAGTCAGTCCCCCGTCTCCCTGACGTCGGATGCATCATCGCCGCGGCCGTACGTCTCACCACGCAACGGCACGCCACAGAGCAGCCAGAAATCCCTTCTTGGCGTGCACCCTGGCAGCATCACATCCTCACAAACAAGGGTGAGGCACAGGAGCAAAAGTAACAGAAAAGTCCAGTTTGAAGAATGTCGGGAGTACTTCCCGTTGCTCGTGACTCACCCCCACCTTCTCTCTCTTCTCCACGTTGTTATGACTGCCCTTGTCTGTTAAATGTTCTTTTTCTGGTTTTCATTCCTATTTCTGTCTCTCCTGCCATCGGTCCTTCCCTCTTCAGGGCACCATGTCTTCAGGTAAACAAGGATCAGTCCCCCTGTCTCAGACCGCAGAGAAGCGTCCAGAGGACCCAAGAACTCTCCAGCAGAGAAGGTACAAGTCACTTCAACACACCATTTTGTTTGTGATGATGGATTGCTTGGAGGTAAAGCAAACAATTAAAAACCTTACAAGGCCGTTTTACAAGTAAAAGGACACCTGAATTACAACAAGACATTTTACAAATTTCAATAGCAACGTGTCCCAAGCAGTTTTCATGGTTACCATCAGTTCGGTAGAAATTAGTTCCAAAGAGGTCTGTGTATTATTCAAAATAATGTTTTCTGGAAAGACATGTAAACAATAGGGAAAGTAATTTATTCTAGCACAAATCCAATATGGAGACATACTATTTAGGGCTGTGTATTGGCAAGAATACATCGCACGATACATGGGTCACGATTCAATATATTGCAATATATTTCGATAAGGCGATATATTAGGATTTTTTTAAAGTATAATTTTAGAAAAACTAATATTTAAAAACAGACATGATGTGCATAAAAGTCAAAGAAGTTTACTTTAGAAAAACAATTCAGTACACAGAAAATCAAACTGCCAGTTTGGAATTGTGGTTCCCAGGTTCTTAGTTGAGCTAATGTTTATATGCTAAAGTAGGCCAAAGTTCAGCCATGGCTACATTGTTAGCTTCTAGCAAAAAGTCAGGCACTGGTAGGCGAGGACACTAGTGGTGCGTCTCAGCATAGCGATCTAGCGCTAGGGGGTTTAAACACAACATAAACGTGAATCACTGTATTTTAAAAAAAGACATTGACATTGTGTTTTTGAAAATCGATACAGTATTGCAAAATAAAATATCGCGATACTCAAGTGTATCGATTTTTTTTTTTTTTTTTACACCCCTAATACCATTACATAAATGCATATCCAGCATTTTTTACGTAATACTATAGGGCCACACTTGGACTTTTCATGGCGATTAAGTGTTAAACACATTTGTGACGTTGGTTATTCAGCCAAATTTAATCAGAAATATGATGAGCAGCGTTTGAGGTATTCAAAACAATGCTATGGGCTGAATAAATCGCGGTATCCTTGACTAATATGCCCAAACATCAGTATTTCAACATTAGGGAAACTGCAGCTGGATGTCATTTTATTTACACCCTCTTCACCCCGGTAATTATATGTCTCACTCCACCAGCCAGGAGATGCTGTGCACGGGATCAAGCATAGCTGGTGCTACGTTGCCCCATGTCCCCTCAGGCAGCACCAGCCAATGCCAGGGCGACAACCCCGGCTCATTCACCCCCACCCTGGCAACTCATTTCGATGAGAGCCTCATCAGACATATCCAAGGATGGCCTTCAGAGAACACTGAGAAACAGGTACAATCCGCCACGGAGATTTCTACGTTACAGAGCAATAGAGTGTTGCCAGTTACCACTGTTTGTTATAGCTGTAGCATCATTACGGCGCTACAAAAGCAGAACCGCTCCGTGGGGCTGCTGGCACAAATATAGACTTTTAGTCTTTGACAAAAAAAAGAAAAGTCATCACAAGGTCTACTTACTTGGGTGTTTCCAGAGCTTCCAGGCTCATCTTGTGGCCTTTCTCAGCTGTTGCGATAAACCATAATAGCTAAATCATCTCCATGACAACTAAGCAGTAGGGGTGGGAATCACCAGAGGCCTCACGATACAATATCATCACGATACTTATTTCACCATACAATATTATTGTGGTTTTAAACGTATTCCGATATTCTGCGATATATATATTGCAATTGGATTACCTTTTTTCCAACAAAATTTCAAATTGTCCCCAAAGGAAAACTTTGTCAACATCTGTTTTATCTAATAAGATAAATGTCTGTTTGTTCATCTCACTTGTTATTGCTGCAAAATGGAATCGTCAAGCAGACAAACTGGCCGACACGTACTGTAAACGTCAAGCAGACAAACTGGCCGACACATACTGTATCTGTACTGTATCGATACAGTATTGCTACGGAAAATATCGCGATACTATGCTGTATCGATCAGCCCCCCCCCCCTTACTAAGCAACTCCATCTGAAGAGGGAGGCCATTAGTTGTGGTTGAAAGCTTTGCAAATACCAAGTAAGTGGTCCTTGTGATGGTCATTCATTTTTCTGTGAAACTTGTGTCCAAGGTCAAGAATAAACCCTCAGCTCAACTTTTGAGTTTTGATTTATCCAGAATCAGTAAGCTAATGTTGATCCGTGTTCTCAAAGTATTGATTGATGTTGAATGTTTGTTGTGTAAATCTAAAGTCGTGACTTGACAATAAGCACTCGTCCCTCTCCGCCAGGCGGCTCGGTTGCACGAGGACCTCCACAACATGGGCAGCTTGTACATGTCTGAGATCTGCACAGAGATGAAAAACCTCCGCTCCCTGGTCCGAGTGTGTGAAATCCAGGCCACACTGAGGGAACAGAGGTGAGGCAAATGTTCCATTTGCATTCACATTTTAGCTGATGCGGACATTCACAGCACACGTTCACATGTACTTGTTTTCTCCTCAACTATAGAATCCTGTTTCTGAGGCAGCAGAGCAAAGAGCTGGACAAGCTGAAGAACCAGAACTCCTACATGGTGTGAGGACCAGAGAAGAAAGGACTGGGATGGATTGAAATAATGATTGAAAAAGAGGAATAGACTTGGACAGCAAGCTGCTACAGCCCGTTTACTCTCCCCACCAGAGCAACTGAGAAAAGCTGTTAGAAGACAAATAAGGTGGCTGCTGGCAAGGTGAAGCTCCATAATCCCGAACCTGTCCTTTTTTTTTTTTTTTTCTTTTTAAAATAAAAAATCTTTTTCCAGTGTCCAGCACATGAATTGCTTTCGCCGAAAGGTGAAAATGCCGCTTCACCGAGTCGGACCTTTTAACCAGTGGACATAGAGGACCTGAGGCTCTTTCCAAACAGCACCTTTTCGGACTGTGAACCTTGGATTGTGTGTATTGTATTGGGTTAACTTGTTTTCTGGTGTGTTTTGATGTGTAGTGGTCAGGAAAAGATTACAATTCATTTTTGGGAAAATGAACTCAAAACCATCTCATAATAATTGGTGTGACACCGTTTTGGGATTGCTCCCCAATCTTCTGAAATGGACTTAGTCATGCATTGAAATGTATGGATTCAATGGCAGTGATGTTACTAATGTTATTTTTAATTCACTATACTTGTCCGTGGTTTTGCCATCCCAGTGTGTCCTCAAGCTGGTTGGTTTTTACATGAGATTAGCTAAGATCTTTGGCCAGACCTTTCTGAAAATACTTAAATGTGCTTCAGCTATTTTGTCCCAATTGATGGGAATCTGCGTCATGGTTCCAGTGGTACAGATTCACTGGGATGTTATGGCTAGTTATGGCAAACACATTCCAGATGTTTCAAAGCCATTTTGGGGAAAACAACATTTTTGGACCTAGGTTGTCTGCTAGTACATTTAATGGTTGCATTCATTTGTAGCCCTGCTGGCTGTTTTCATATCCTTTCTGCTATTTGTCTTTCTTTTGTATAATTGTTATCCTTTTGTTTCTCTCCCAAGTCCACTTGGGGGCAATATTTCATTCCTTTTGTGCAGCTTAGCAAGAGATTGTGTAAACAAATAGAAAAGCGACTAAATCGACAGTCATGTAAAGCTAAATTCTTGTTGCACATGATTGATTACGTCCTTGTAGGCATAATGGAAAAGATCAATGAAAATAAGTTTTATTTTGTCAAAAAGGAAACTCATGCTTCATTTAATCCATTTTTGTTCAGCTGTCATGGCTGCAGCCCTTTTATCAACTGACTGGAGCCAGATTTGCCTACTTTTTTTAAAAGGGTTATTCATGATGAGAGGGTATACTTTTTATATCAACATCACATTAAATTGCAGTCGTACAATTCCACACCCATAAAGCAACTTACTTTTGTCGCTCGCCTATTCTTTATCTTGTCCTTGAATAGTTTCCACCAGATCTGATGTGCACACTTTTTGTTGGGGTGTTGGGGTCGGGGGCTTTGTATTCCATAAAATATGAGAATAAAATATCATACCACACATCTTGCTTGACATTTACTCACTGTTTAGCTGTTCCAGACTTGAGTCATCTTGACTTGTTGGGTCACAGGAAGCACATAATTCTAGCTATCATCTGTACTTACCAGTAATATACAGTATATTAAGG
This sequence comes from Sander lucioperca, assembly GCF_008315115.2. Taxonomy (NCBI): domain Eukaryota; kingdom Metazoa; phylum Chordata; class Actinopteri; order Perciformes; family Percidae; genus Sander; species Sander lucioperca. Next base: position 39,839,720 of record NC_050181.1, on the reverse strand, counting down.
AGTGCAGTTTCATTTATGGCCTCAAGATGGTGACTATGAACACCTTACCTTGAATCTGGTTCTGCTTATGTGTGCATTTTTTGCTCTATCAGATTAAAAAGCTATTACTGCTCATGTCATGTAAAATGTGGCCTAAACAAAAGCAGAAGGCTGGATAAAATCAGAATTGAGTTGACCCGTGTTATTCTTGGCCTACTCTGAGGCGAAAGTTAACATTTATTGTCATGTCCTTCATACTTTTACTGGGAGTCAGGCTCTGTCAGCAGGATTTACACGTGTGTGCTGAAGTTCACCAATAAGAGCTTGGACTGTGACCTCAGTGGGCCATGTTATGTGATGCAAGCACACCATACAATACACTCGTATAGGTTAACAGATGTAAACTAATGAAGGCATGTGAATGCTGCCAGCTGAAATTAATGTCGGCATTGCTGAAAATGCAGAAATTTTAAAGCTCAAATGTATTGCACTGCGCTGCTGAAAAACCTGGAAACTGAAATGTCAAACCAGCAGAATTGAAAGCTTACTGTATTACCTAAAGAAGCTAAGAGCTGAAAGACATTGCTATAGAAAGGCTTAAAGCTAGATTGTAATACTGCCAAAGTTGAAAGGAATGGCCTAAAAGAAATGCTTTGTATTAATGTCAAATAGGAACAAGCATTGCCCTAAGGAGCGGAGAACTGAAATGTATTGCCTGAAAAGAATAGTTGAGTTACATTTTGAACAAAGCAAACAAAACCTATACATTTTCACGTATCGACACACCATTTCAGGACAATTATGACTTAACTATCTTTTTAATATAACTTTCTCTAAATCCTTTAAATTATATTCTTGTAGTTTGAGGCTTCAGATTTATGGTGGAGGTATGGTCCTTTTTTTTAAATTTGTAGTATCTAAATAAATCTACATACACCTTCAAAACTCGTCTGTTTGACACCAAAATAACATAAAATTGTTCCTCTAAGTCCAAAACCCATTCATGTCTCATATTTGTTAGTTCAACTATGAAACATTTATAATAATCTATATGAATCCAAATCATTTAAGAGCTCTCTGTGTGAAACAGATTGTGTTTCCTCTTTGGTCCTGATTTGTTATTTTTGTGTCACAGTAAAATCCCTCTATTTGTACTTAATGGTGAAGCTCACATGGCTTAGGACAGCTCCACTCACAGCATGTGTTCTCTGTTCAACAAGCCAGATGCTAAGAAACACGTACAGCAGTTACTGTATTTGTAATTTAGTTGAAGTTAGCTGTGAAACTGTTGTTTGATTATATTGGCACAAATCTAATTCCATACTAAAACTGTCATGAAGATTGAATGCAGATGAATTTAACCTGCTGTGATTTCCCTTGTGAAATGTTGAAAATGCTTTCTTCCCTATACAAAACATTAAAACAATTAGAACAATTTAAATTGATTGACAGGTAGAACAAAACAATATCAGTTCATCTAAACATCCTAAATCCAAAAAATATATATATAATTTGTGTTGTCTTCAAGAACCTCTTAAGCTGCTTTGTACAGACTGTCTGTATTATTGTTTCATTCAGCTAACTGCTGTGCTGCTGCAACCTGCTGTTTTAATTTTTACTCCACTGCATGTTGAGCCTTAATATACTGCTATGCTTTTTTCTGTTCATATTATTTTAATCTGCTGTTTTGTTACCGTTTGCTTCAAATATCTGACTGCAAACAGACACCATAAAGTTTGAACTCATTTTATCAATTATTTCAGAAATGTGCTCATACATGTATACATTTACATACATAGATGGACACCTTGACTTTTAAGAAGTTAATAGTTGATTTTACTATTATTATTACCATCACCTTCAAACTAAAGACGCTCAGACCTGTTTAGTCACACAGACCTTCAGTGGTAATATCTTCAGTGGGACTTTATCCACAGTGCTGATGTATGGAAACAGCCTCTCAGTGAAAGTGTGTGTGAAGGTGTGTATGTGTGTGGTCGTATCAGGATCAGAGAACGACAGCTTTCCTCTGTTCCAGTCCAGATTCACTCTGATCCTCTGGAGCTTCTTCTCCACTCTGAGATCAGTGAGCGGAGCTGGTAGTGACCGTCCTGGGTATTCACCTTTATTTAACCGCATTTCCCATAATCCAGACCGCATGCGTTGCTTTCTCTGGAAAGACTCTGCTAACACACCCAGTGACCAGAATGTATTGTCTCCAACCTTGACATCCCAGCTGTGATTCCCTGAGTTGAAGCACTCAGAGCCCTGGACAATGAAATAATGATCACACCTCTCTGGGTTATCAGGAAGCTGCTGTCTCTCTCCTCCTCTCCCACTGGTCAGATCTGCAGACAGGATGAGTTCTGGATTAGCAGAGTTTGGGTCCAGAATCACAGGAGTGTAGGAGACCATCTCCTTCATCTTGTTCCAGATGTTGAAGCTCAGGTTGCCCAGGTGTTTGGCCTCGTCTATAAGAGCTCCTGAGAGCAACTGTGGATCATCCAGCAGGGGCCGCCGCTGGACTCTTTCCACTGCGGCCTTGTTGTTGTACAGGAATGAGACGTCTTCAGCTCTCAGCTCCTCCTCTGTGGCTCTGACTCTGTCTGAAAGAGTTACTATCTCTCTGCTTAGAGCCTCCATCTTTTCAATCATCATCTGACTTTTCTGCTCCTCTTCCTCCCTCAGTGCAGCCATCCTGGCCTCCTCTTCCTCTTCTAGATACTGGCGAAGCTTCTTAAACTGTTCCTTAATCTGTATCCCAGTTTGTCCGACCTGGACCTTAATGTGTTCTGCTGTTTGAACAAACTTCATTTCAATTCGTTTAAAAACCTTTAACGTCCTTTTTAAGGGCTTCAAAGTTTCCTGAAGTTTCTTCTTGTGTTGTCGTGCAGCTTCATCGATGGGACTGAATCTGTGGTTGGTGTGTTTTTCTGAATCTCTGCATACGAGACATACTGGCTGCTGATGGTCCAGACAGAAGAGATTGAGTTTTTCAGAGTGCAGACTGCAGAGAGCCTCTGAAGCTCTCTGATCTCTCTCCTGTAAGAAGGCTTCACACAGGTTCCTTAACACCAGATTAACAGTTGGGTGTTCCTTTGAAGATCTTCTCTTACAAACTGGACACTCGCGTGTCAGTTTCTCTCTCCACCAGCTCCTCAGACAGTCTTTACAGAAGCTGTGGCTACACGACAAAACAACAGGATCTATAAAGATGTCATGACAGACCGGACAGCAGCGATCCTCCCCTGATCTGGACGCCATTATGTGTCTGAGTGAAGCTGAAAACAGACAGCAGGTCAAATTGGAAGTCAGTTGTGTTTTCCTCCCTGCTGTAGAAAGTTGCCTCAGTTACTCACCACTGCATTGCACTTGCACGCTCAAACGCTCTGACTTACCAGAACTACATAAACAGCCACACTATTGCATTTTATTTTCAGATTCAAAATGTCACCTCACCAGTACTTGCTGGCCTTCTCCCGACACACAATATGAGACCAGTACGCCTCACTAGGTCAGTCTCACAGGCATTGATTCCAGTCCCCCCATACAAAAACAACTATGGTAATATTTTCTCACATACACCAAAATTTGGAATGATATTCCCCATCACATCAGAACACTACCATCCATCACATATTTCAAAAAGGCATACAAACTGTTCCTTCTCAACAGTCACACTTGCACACACTGTTTTGCTTCATGTATTGTCCAAGTCTTGTTTGCACTGTCTGTATTGTTATTTTTAGTTGTCTATATCTGTCTAGCCCATGCTAATGTCCTGTACAAATGTTTCTGTCCTCATGTGCCGTAACTGTATTGTTTTGTTTTAGTTGTCTGTAGCTGTCTAGCTCATGCTGATGTCCTGTACATATGTTTCTGTCCTCATATGTTGTAACTGTGTTCAATGTTTCATGTTTCTGCAGAACAGGAACCTGCTGGAAACCAGTTTTTAAACTGAGTCAGGCCCGTTTATATTGTAACTTAATGTTACTTTTAACTTTCCTGTATAATAAATGAATGTAACTGTCCTCCCTCAGTTGAAGTCACAGCTTTGATATGAAGGTAAATCTTACCCTTTACCTGTCAGTGTGTCTCTTCTCAGTGAGAAACGGAACAATAACAAACTTGTTTCCTGGTTTTTCACAGATGATGTAATGTAAAGGGGTGGAGCTTTGTCAGGCAGCTGTTGTGTTGCATGCTCTGTTTTATTAGTGGTAATGCTGATACAGTAACATTCACACTAATAAAACAGAGCTGCAAGACAAAAGCACGATTACAAAACCCATTGAAAATAGTGAGCTCAAAATGTCAAAGTATATCACCCACAGTGGTGTATCTGGGATGACATTAAACTTGGCCTTTCAGTTAGATCAGCAGCTTTTCATACTTGCACAGCTCCACAGTGGGCTTGTGAGCCTGTGAACATAGGTCAACTCACAAACTCTATACCACTATGCTAGATGAAATACTTGAATACTTTTCTTTAACTTCTTTTTTTTTCTTCCATAAGCTCATAAACATTTTAATACGGGTTCATTTGGTCCCTAAAGAATTGTGACCAAGGTACATACTGAGAAGGACATTTACAGTTTACAAGAAAATTAATTTGCTCTCTCATAGACAAACAAGGCCTGGTCACACCAGCATTTAAAATGGCAAAATCAATTAATTAGTGGTATCGATTCATGCAGATACATCTTTTTTTATTTTATTTTTTATTTGTCTAGGTTTTCTGCTTCTGAGATATCCGCCTCTGAGACTCTGCCGCTACCATAATATGATACAGGTGAATGGAATTTTTAAGTTGCTCACAGAATGGAAAAATACAACTTTTCATCTATTTATTTTATTTAATGGGGTTCCTGTTACCCTAAAACTCTCGGAGACCGTGGCCGGGTTGTCTCAGTTGGTGGAGCAGGCACACATATGGAGGTTTACTCCTCAATGCAGCAGCCGCGGGTTCGACTCTGACCTGCGGCCCTTTGCTGCATGTCATTCCCCCTCTCTCTCCCCTTTCATGTCTTCATCTGTCCTATGGAAATAGAGGCCTAAAATGTCCGAAAAAATAATCTAAATAAAAAAGCTATAAAAAAATAAATAAAAAAAACCTCTCAGAGACAGATCAAAGACTATGACTAAGACTATTTGCATGGCTCGACACCACTAGAGGTAACTGAGAAAACATGTTTTTTTTTTTTTTATCATTTCAGTAAACAGACCCTTAAATCAATACACTAGTACAGCTTTTCATATAATTTAGAGACACCCCACAGACTGCAGATATGCTTTGGTGTCAGTGTCACTCTTCTAATTATGTTTGCATATGAACTCAATCATGTCTTTTAACTTAAAAGCATGTGTGCTGATGAACCTCAGAAGTGTTTGTTTTCCTTTTTTAACACATCAAGTGAACTACATTCTGTTCTTGAGAATTCTTATTCTGAAGTTGAGCTTTGATGTTAGATGTGTTCAAATATTTGATTCACGTTCTTGCCACGTGTTTGATCTCTTCAATTTCAAGGTAGATAGATAGATAGATAGATAGATAGATAGATAGATAGAGACCAATTATAGAACTGTTATGTAGCGTTGTTAAGCTTGACAGATTCAATTCTGTTTCAAAGAAAGTCCAGTGCAGAGTTGGCCTGGTGTTCGTGTCTTGAAGCCTGGTGAGGAGTGTGAGAGGATGAATGGTGGTAAAGTCCCCCTCCACTCGAAAACGTGTTTTGCTCATGTTTATGTCCCCTAAAATGTCAGACCTTGACTATATTGACTTGTATCTGTCACTAGCGAGGTGTTTTCACATTCCTTTCCTGAAGGGGGAGATGTCTGTGCAATTTCCCTGAAATCTGAGATTCAACCAATCCCAAGCAAGCTTGAATAGATACACCACTTCAGATTTATTATGGCTCTCCAGAAACCTATGGGTGACATCACAGAGACTATGTCCATATTTGATACTGTCTATGGTCTCAGCTAACTGAGGCGAGGTCAGATCCAGAATATCTTAATGATAGAGAAAGAGTAGAGGTGCTTCCAGCCCCTTTTCAGAGTTTTTGTTTTGACTTTTTATGTGGGAAGTGGAGGTAACGTCTATAAACAGGATGTGAGCGTATGGTGTTTCCAGGTGTTGCAAAAAGGAAGTGAAGGTTTTTAATGAATTGCAAGAATGAGCATGAGCAAAGTGTTTGTGTTACTATACTTCCAATTAATCCTATTTATAATCTTAATCTTCTTATTGTGTATTCAACATGTAGCTTCGATTTCATTTATAACCATTTATTCATAGCACCTGAGACTTTTCCCAGTTGTGCATCAGCAGCTATACGTGCAGAAATCACCAAATGTGTCTACTAGCTGCTTCATTTGCCCTCAGTATTATCAGACGGAACGGAGCACGGCAGAGAAATTGCAGTGTGCTGCTCTCATTACAAACCAATCTGTAACAGTCTCTAGCTTCAGCTTCATCACCAGCATTACACACAAATAAAAAAACCCTCTGTTTTATTATGTGATCTACGGCTCTGAAGGGACCCATTCATTTTCGGATTAGTCTGACCTAAGATAATATTATTCATCTTGTTTATTTATCTTTATCTGAGTGCTAAACAAAATAAGTATGTGCTGACATAATACCTCAAACTGACAATGCTTCCCCACACTATCACTGAGAGAGTCAGTTGTCAAATTGTTTTTTTATTTTGGGTTTGCAGTCATAGATATCTTCTGGTCCATTTACAACAGTGATACATTTGTATAAAGTCAAATGTATTGATACTTTCCTCCTAACTCACAGCTGATAACAAATCTCAAGCTGTGTGATACATTCAAATGCTATTTTACCATATTAATGGAGGAGGAAAGTTAACCCAGCTTCTTCATTGGTCTGCAGCCAAATGTCACCCCCAGCCTGCAGCGTCTGCATCATTGATACCAAGGCCTGCAGCCAAGTTACCATAATGTATATATAGTACTGGTCTTACGTAATTACCACAGCTCTGTCATACCTTAACAGTGGGTAAACTGATTTGGAAAGAAAAGGTGCAGCAGGATTTGGAGTGCAAATTCTCATTGTAGGGGTGCTTCTTGTAGCAGATGACCGTGTACAGTATACATTAGCTGGAACAGGGTATGTCATGACCAAGCCTTATGCTTTTCAAACCAGGGTTTCCCTAAACACCAGGAGGGCATGGTGGGTCATTGTTACCCTCTGTGACTGTTTCACCCCTCTCTATCTTACCCCTAAAGCTTTTTACAAATCATGATTTATTCTGCAGTATTAGCTGATTATATTACAGATTTTGCCTAAATGCATGGATGGATCAATGCATTGGATATTGCAACCCTGTTAGACATTGTCTATTGCATCAGTTTTACCTTTGGCACCTTCATGTTTGCTCTCTCTCTCCCTGGGTGCCCCTGGCAAGCTGTCTAGTTATATGTGAAATGGAAGTGAACTTATTATTTTTTTTAAATAATGTTAAGTTAGTTAGTGCTTGGGTGAGAGCATACTTCAGTCCAGGGGTGTTCTTCTTCTGCCATTCTACTAAAGCCTCTTCTCTAGGCTCTTCGTGCATCTTCCTTTGCTTCCTTGGCCACAGCTTTCTTTTCATCTTCCATCTATCTTCCAGCAACAACACCATTATATTAGTAAACACAGTACAGCCTCATCATGGTGTCTGTGAGAACCTGGCTGATCACAAGATTGTGGAGGTATTCACTGTTTGTGTTTTTTCTTTGGTATATGCACATTACTTCATCATGTATGACAAGATAGTAAAATGCAGTTGTATGGGATAGTAAAGTGCATTGTCATTTCACTTATTATTTTCACTTTTGTTAAACTGAACTTTTCCTTATCATTCTATAGCAAAACAGTAGGAATTTAAAGTTCTGTCAAAGGCAGTCTGGACAAAATATTGCCTTTTTTGCCCATGTCATACCTCCAGAACATTGCACTTTATATCATCCCTTAAATCCTGATCAGGCTTGATCACTGTCACCTTATATAACAACCAATATATTGATCCCTCAGTTTGTGCCTCACACAGCTTAGGTTAAAGGTCATCCTCATCTACTCTTACTTTTCTGTGTTCAGTTTGTTCTCCTCTGGGGATTCTTGTAACGCTGATCCTCAATCAGCCGCTTATCAGTCACGCTGTGTGAAACACTGGGCAGTCACTGAGTCCTGTATGGCCCCTTTTGCCAGCAGTGTCCTTGGGGGACATGGTGAATGTGCTGATGACCTGTCATACTATATTTATCGCTGCCAAACGTTTATTTATGGGTCCCCACTAACCCAGTGAGCCAGCTGTGGGCCTTGGCCATTAGCCTTGTTTTTCCATTCACCGTCCCTCCCCTCCTCTCTTCAATTAGCCCTTTTCCCTCTCCACCCCACCTTACCCGTTTCTGAGATAAGAAATCTCACCCTCCTGGCATATCCTCCTCATCTCCCTATTTTCTCCTTGTTTTTCTCTCTATTGCCCACTCTTTCCCTCTGTCCTTGTCATCTCCCTCACCCTTCCACTGACCATTTCCACCCCTGACATCTCATAGACTCCCTACTCACTCCTCTCCCATCGTCACTGCCAGAGGGGTTACATTAAAGTGACCGATGTCCATTCAAAATGAACTTCACATCGAGGGGGAGTAAGCTTTGGTTGACTTTCTAAAACTTTTGATAAATGACAGAGCAGACCAGCTGCCTTTTAAAGCTCACATCGGTCCAACTTGCTAGGTGTGAGGTGAGGCTGGGTGTCATACAGTCATGTGTCATAACTGTATGCACTCTCTCTAAATGTAGCACATGTTTTACTGCACACTGTATCTTTGATTTCTACACTAGAATGGTCACACTTGTGGATTGATGGTCGCGGGTTGAGTTTAAGACTGTTTACTGATGCAGCATAGTTTTGTAGCTATTTGATTGGTTGTTGCAAGATCATGGTCCTCTGGATGAAACTGGTATATTACAGTTTTTCTCAATCACTTTGGCACAATCGTGGAATGACTATTAAACTTTGTCAAATCATATGACATTAGGTCAGTTGTTTACATGACTATAGTCATTTATAATTGCTTTAGCACAAAATGCACAGAGTAAGCCTTGCAGATCTAAATAGTTTGCATTCATTTGCTATTGAATCATATTACTCTCAAATGCAATTATACACATGTTGATTGTGTAAATTTCTCCATGCAAAATAGAGCAACCAACAATCACAATAAGCTGTCACACATATATTAGATATGTTGTGGTATTGTTGGAAAAGTCAGATGGATAGACTTAGGCTAGATGGGGAACAAGGAGATCAAGTGTGATGTCTATAAAATGTTCTGGCCAGACAGAGAGGAGAGATTGGATGACCCATGAGGCTAATACATCTGTAGCATATTTTCTTTTTTCTTGCACATATTGTACAGTAGTTTGTGATAATTTTTGCTGTTGTATATCTTTTTTTTCTGTACAAGCTTTCGTTATGTATTTGCGGTTGGCTGGTGTGCACATACAATGGGAAATAAATGTTTTGTTGAAAGTATAGTGTGTGCCATGGCTGACATCAATACTATTCATATAGTACTATACTACTATACTATGCTAATATATAGTACTACCTATTTGTAAGTTATATTTGTGAAGTGTCAGTGTAGTGTACAGGCTTGAACCGCTGAAGTGTGTGGGTTTGGAAGAGAGCATTATAATGACCTATGTAATCACTGGATTTGACACAACTCTTACTTGGCCTGCTTAACAAACCTGATGATATTCTTCCTCTTCTTACAGTGTTTGTATAACTATGATCACAATGCAAAATCATTCAAAAGATGTTGCGGGTATTCCAACTCATTTTTACAGAAAGGATTATACTTCTGTCTTACATATTGTGCTCGATATTTTTCATTAGCCTCAGCAAGCCATTTTTCACTTACATTGACTATCCTGGTAACGCATAAATCTAAGCTAGGAAGGATAGAGTTGGGTTTTTATAGATTTGCATGGTTTCATCCAGCCAAGCGTTAATAAAGGACCCACCTTTATAGTCATGTACACATGAAAGCCACTAAGAGCATAACTGTGTGCACATCCACAGAGTTAAGGCATTTACTCAAGGAGTAGGGCCACTTGCAGTGCAGCATATTGGTATGATTATTTGTAGACGAGATAACCTTTCAAAAAAGGGTTTTATAAGAAGGTCATGTGTATTTTGTTTTTAATAATTTGTTAATTTCTCTTGCTCCTTGTGAAATGGCTATATAATCCTATAAGAACTCTTTCCACTTCCTTTATTGTAATTTCACTGTAAACTCAGAACCTAGTCAACTACTGCAAGTATTTGGCTTAAAGCATCAGCTGTACTGTAAAACCTTGTTTTCAATTACCATTGGCCCATCCAAAACCCACTGAGGCCCAATAAACTCATTCCACCCCAAGCCAAGAGAATGTGTTCAAGTCATTTTAAAAAGCCCTGAGCTGACAATATTCAACAGAGATGCATTAATGGAACTGAAAATGCCGCGACATTGTACCACTCAGCTGGACCGTAAATGCTTAATAACAATAAATAGCTGAGAAATCCTCAGACAGCTTGGAGTACCGTTCAACTGGACCAATTAGCCTTCCGAGAACATTGGCCTGGGGCATAATTGCATGGCAAAACCGTTTTCATTTCGAATAGTTACATCACTTTTGTACAGCTCATGGGGCTCCAAGTTGCTTAATGTGCCTAAGGCAAGTTTTATTTTGGAAGAAGTGTAAATATGTGCTTCAACAGCTGAATGCTGCCTCCTCAGTGGGCCCTCTTCTACTTTAAAGTGTGAACAGGGACCACTGTGGATATTACAGGATAATAACATAAAACGTAATGTTACAGTAGCGTAGTAAAGAAGTATAGAAGCAGAAAGTCAAAAGACTGACTTAGTAATGTCAGTTACAACTATATCTAGCTTAAAATGGCCATATTATGCTCATTTTCAGGTTCATAATTGTATTTTGAGGTTGTACCAGAATAGGTTTACATGGTTTAATTTTCAAAAAACACTTTTCTCAATCCTCTTTTCACCCTGTGTTCAGGTCTCTGTTTTAGCTACAGAGTGAGACCTCTCAACTTCTGTAAGATCTTTGTTGGCAGTCGCACATGCGCAGTAGCTAGGTAAGGATCACATCATCTAGCTAGCTGTTTGTTTCTACAACTTCAGTAGTACAAGGCAGGATTAGCCGGGAGACTTCTTCTAAATGAGGGCACGCTTCCAACTTTGCGTGGAATAGCTGCAGAATAGGGACATGTAAGAAGTTCTTTTGTAGATTATGGTGAACTAGTGTGTGTTGTAACAGTGTTTTGCCATTCAGAACAAACTAGTATGCTAGCGCTAGCATGCTACGGTTAGCCACCTCGTTTCGGCTAGTGGCGTAAAAAAGCCCTGCCGATTTTGAACAGCTCACCCGGAGACTGAAGGCAGGACACATTCACAAAACTGTAACTCACTCAAAACTGCATGGATGTTTTTTTTTTCCAAGTTTGTATGCGTGTGGACGCACCAGAGACACAAAATAATGACACCCCAAATCCCAGAAAAAAAGATTTTTTCATAATATGGGCATTTTAAGGTAGTAATACAAATAAAAAAACATTCAGGCATTAAAAATTCATGATAGAAAGAGTAATAATTTACAGTGTTTGCAGTTTGAAGAGTCCTGTGTGACTAGCACACCCACTGTGTGGTATACACTATTTCCACATTGTGTGTGTTACGGGCCCCAGGCAAGGAGACCGGGTAACAAATTTAAATTCCTGAAAAGACAGGTGAAATAAAAGGAGAGTTTGACACAGCAGCTTTTCTCGTCTTCTCCCAAGTTGCATCTGTTTTATTCATTCAGAATAAATCAAAAAACATTGCCATATTTCCATTTTCCAAAATAACACCATATCACATATCACATTCTATATATTCACATTCTAACTTACATCAGTTATTCAAGGCCACTATGGCTGCATGGTGCACTTCACATGGCTACATTGTTATTAAAGTTGTCGCTACATATAGCTGCCTAGCGAATGCTGGTCGTATTAACAGAATTCCCCACAGACACAGAAATACAGGATCAGACATTTACATCACTTATTCTTAAAACAACAATTTACCAAATATATATGTATAGTTTCATACCTTATTTACATTCAATATACATCAGAAGAAAATTATTCACTCTCATCGCTTATTTACTCATTTAACAAGACCAGATAGCCGTTACATCAAAACTTATGTCTACTTGTTACAGTTGGCAAAATAATCATTTCTAAAACCAGTGTGTATTTACTAAATCATACTCATTAAAATTGTCAACATAACCGTTTCTAACAAGGAGCATTTCGGAGCTCGAAATGCTATGCTACATGAATAAATGGGATGACAATGACCCAGTTGGCTGCGAGACGGCAGCTAGCCGTCTGCAGTGACGTCATCCCAGTTTTCCGCCGCAGCTCGTTCGCGAGACGGTAGCTGACTGTTTACAGCATAGATATATATAAAGGCTTACAGTAGCCTAGCTTAGCTAGCTGCCTCGATCAATGGCAAACTTTCTATGTACACTTTTATTGTTATATTACAAATAACACTAGTTATCAAACAGGCGTTAAGAAAAAAAGGTTGAGACCCCAACAAGTAAAGATGGGCAGTTTACCCATTACTTACCTGAAAAGACAGGTGAAATAAAAGGAGAGTTTGACACAGCAGCTTTTCTCGTCTTCTCCCAAGTTACATCTGAGAGCGAGCGGAGGTCCGTCCCCATAGCAACCGGAACGCAACTGATTGTGCTGTGTCACTCGTTAAAGTGACAGTAGTAATATATATTTATAGAGAGAGATACTATTTAATGCTATCTATACTATATACATGAAATGTATTGTGGACACTACTTGGGTGTGCCACATGTGTCTATGGGAAAGTTTACACTCAAGTAGTCTCGCTTTGCCAGACCCTCCTCCAAAGCGCACCGAAGGAGAGTCTGGCTACTCCACACAGCATTCGGGGATGGGAGGAAAACATGCTCTGGTTTAATGGCATTTCTTTAAACCAATCAGAATCGTCATGGGCGGTGCTTAACTCCGCACAGAGACGCTGCAAAATAGTTATGCGAGAGAAAACTCAAGATTGGACAGATAGTCTAGCTAGCTTTCTCAATTTAGCCTACCATAGAGAGATTTAAGAAGCAGTCAACAATAGTCCTCATAAATCCACTGAATTTAAAATTCCAACACAAAGAAAGCGGAAGGAATCGGAAAATACATGCATTCGCGGGAATTTGCTGCAGCACCGGAGCAATCCTGGAAGTGGAACATGAAGGATATAGACTAACACTCAAGCAACTCCAGCCAACTTTACCCAACGTTGTGTGTTTATCCTAAAAGCATTTTTGTCTTGAAACATTAAAAGTGAAAAAAATGTTGGACCTCGGGGAGCCGACTGATCAGTCCAACTGCCTTTTCTGCCAACGGTCAGCCGTCGGGTTAGTGTGTCAGGGGCTTAAAATGTCCCAGTTTACACCAACCACTAATTTAAATTGTCCCTGTTGTCAGCGATTACATAGCCGTCGTGGTCTTATTATAGCCCGATCATTAACTAAACCCATGTAGAAAGACTAATAAAGTGTCCAGCGTATGATTTTAACGTGTGTGTGTGTGTGTGTGTGTGTGTGTCAGTCAGTCGTAGCGATCTGCGTCTACATAATTGTGCAGCTAGCGTTACAATGTATATTTGTAAACATTGTTGCAATGCCTCTTCTCATCTGTCTCGTTTTAAGCGCAGTGAAGTTGGCTGGACGTTTGATATTCAGTTGATATTCGATTTTAACTTCCCCTTTCGTTCGACATCGACAATGCAATTCAGGTCAATGACGTGATCAGAGTCAAAGAAAGTTGACATTATTACAGAGTATCAAGAGAAAATAATTACAATTATTATCGCTAGAGATTTGTATCTGACATAAAGCTTCATTAAATAGTAATAATACTTCCCAATCATTCAATGAAATTAGTTTTTCTTCCATTTATATGGAAGCAGGACTTAATTTTCTTTGAAAAATATTCACCAAAATTCAATGAAATTACTTTTTCTCATTCAGATTGCTGTAGTACTTCCCAATCACTCAATACTCCTTACTACAGGTCCCGGTTTCCTGAAAAGACAATTTATATGGAAGCAGGATTCAATTTTCTCAAAAAAATATGACCTGGGCTGGCACATGTTCACGTTAAAAAGCATGTGCGTGCACGAGCACTACGGTCACGCACGTGTCCTGGTTTTAGTTCCGGGAAATCTGGTCACCCTAATGTAGCCATCAAGTGCATATTTAAGACCTATTTTACAAGATTCTTCTTTTAAAACGAGTTCGCTCGAACCATTAAAAAAAAAAAGTCAGTGGGATATAGTGTTTTCAACCAAATCACGCAGCTAACTTTAGCTTAATTAGCTAGCTAGCTGCAGGTTATAAAATCTGCAGTTGTCATTTTGCCAGTCCCTGGCAATGAATGAGAAACTGCTTTTGTCAACCTTTGTCTAACATTAAGGATCCATTGTTTCCAAAATTAATATATTTTTAAGTGGAGTGAAGGACAATTGAAAAAGAGTGTTTAATTAACTATGAATTCAACTTCTCATTTGTAAGAGAAGGTGTGTCTCCCCCAGTCTCCCTTTTATACCAGACAACCTTGTGTTTCCATGCAATGAAGGTTACAAGAGTAATGTCTTCCAAATGGATTTTCATCAAGTCTTTATGTCCTCACATAAATAAATATCAATGGGCTGTGCAATGTGCAATCCAATCAGCAGAATCCCCTTCTACAAGGCCAGTTTGATTTCCAGAAAACCCTAGGATGATTGAAGTGCTACAGCCGGCCACAAATGTTCCATGCATTTTGGCTTTCAGCGCAGTTCAACATGATTAAAGAGATTTTAGAAATGAAAGATTGTAAAACATGAAATACTTTAAGGTCTGATCAATAAATGGCTTGTTTCAGGACTCCATCAAAAGTTCTGATGGTTTGACCATACTGTACTTCATGGCTCTTGAACAGCTGCAAGCTGCCTTTTTTGCTTATTCACACAAGTTCTTTTGTCCTCCACCTTTACTCTGATTAAATGTTGGCTGACTTAACTTTGTAAAGTCTACCTGATTGTATCCCTTTACCTCCTCTTGGCCTCTTTCTCCCCTTCTTTTTTCTAATTAACTAATATATTTCTTGGAGAAAACCAAAAACTGTTAGGGGAGAATATATCTCTAAAAAACTTGACAACTGGCAAGGGTTAGCAGGCCAAAAGGAGTGTGTCGGCTGTATTGATGATACACTGCACTCGCCTATGATAATTGTTTGCCCTGCTTGCAAACATGTCCCTTTGTGATTTGTTCTCTGGCAACGCTCAACCAAGGCCAAGGTGGAAAGAGAAAGAAAAGGGCCACATTGTTTTATTTGCTTATATAGTGGGTGTGCACTTTCTGATTGTTTAAAAAAAACAAAAACAATAAATGCTGATTCATTGTGATTTGTCTGTGAAGCTGCCACTCCAGCAATCTTATTCAGGAGTGGAATGGATTAGCATTCAGTCCTGATGCCAGATTACAGGGTTGCACAACAAACATCTGATGAAGCCAATTTAACTGCGAGAAACGCTTAGCAGAACAACAAAACACTTATCTCAGTGTGAAGCTACTTTTGAAGGGCTCGCTGACCTCTGCCCTGCCAGTGTCAGCGTGACTTTACACAATGAAGCTCAGACTCAAGCCTGGTTCACACGGCAGGATAATTAGGCCGATTTTAGCCCCGATTCACCCCTTCCGACAATCTTAAGGATGCTCCGATTATCGTAAAATAATCTGATCAGATATTCCTGCCGTGTGTGGTGTGTTAAGACTGCTCTCGTCTGCTCGGAAGGACGTCGGGACCGCTCCGATCTCAAATCGGGGATATCCAACATGTTGGATTTATTTGGCCCGATTTCTTCTTGTGTGTGGTGTCCCCCGGGGACAAACGAGCACGTAGCCTGTGGACTGTGGCGTGTAGCCAATCAGAAAGCGAGGTGATGAGGCGGCGAGGAAAGCACCGGGAAACAAAATCAAAACAGCCGGCGGCATGACGCACCAGAAAGTCCGGTGGACGTCGGAGATAAGCATAGCAAGTATAGTCCATGCTCACGTTGTCTCCACTTCTTTGACCATTGCCTTTTCTTTTGATAACGTTTTTTTTCGGTTAAAAACAAACTACAAACTGTCGCCACTGCATCCTCTTCGTCCGCCATGATTGTTTACTCTGAAGTCACGTTTGATCTCGAGGGATTTTGCGAGATTTCCCGTCTGACCTGGGAATGCTCGGGAGTCAAATCGGTTTGTGTGTGATGTGTTGATTTTGCCGTGTGCTGCGCACCACACACTGTACGACCAAAACTGTTAGACCCGTGATTTTTTATCGCCATGTGTGGGGTCTCTCAGGATTGGAAAATTGGCCGACAATTTTAAAATCGCCCCGTGTGAACCAGGCTTTACATGGTCTGTTGTTGAAACGTGACCGGCGGATCTGAGGAGAGATTGCGCACCTGTCATTCTTGTCTTGTCCGGCTGGTTTAAACACATTTTTAGAGTAAAATCATTGCTGTATGTCTGGCTTGCTTTTACAATACATAGAGTAGCAGTCTGTTTCTGTAAAAGTGTCTGATGCTGCAGCCAAAAAATTTAAAAGTGTTGGACACCTGCAAGCACAATGCCTCAATTAATTTCTTTCACGAAGACATCTGGCCACGGTCAGATATTTTAAATGTATTATTGTCTCAGTCTTTTAGACACAAACAGAGCTGAGACAAAAGATGCTTTACTCTGTGGGAGTAAACCAGGATGAAAGGAGTCACAATGTTGTAATGATACACTGATAATCAAATGAAGTTTGTACTTAAGATGGTTGAAAGCCCAACTAAATTAAGTATCGATCTCCCCTGAGCTGAAAGCCTTGCAGGACAAACATGCATGTGTAAAGGGAGGTGAAGAGGAGAGGGTGGCGTTACCTTGTGTTAAGGTTTTACTTTCTTTTCCATTTTCCCATATTGAGCTGATCCCTCTCTGTCGTCCACTACATCACTGCCATGATGCGAGCTGATCTGAAGGTGTGAAGGCCGGCTGCCTGGAAACAGCTGAATAGGAATTTCCTTTCCAGTGTGATATTCACCCAGTTTGATGACATGAACGAAACATCAAAGCCCCCTGAAAAGCCAGTATGAGTAAATGACGCCGTAAATCTGGCCCAGTAACCAATGACGGCCTGTTTTAATTCTGTGTTCATCTCACGTGAGAAGCATGGCAAATGTAATCAGGAGCTCAAGCTAAACCCTAAATGGATGTTCTTCTAGTGTACACACACACAACACATAACAAATGGTCTGGTTTGCTCATTTGCAGCACTTACTCAAGTTCCCATTATCTCCTGCCTGCAGATGTTGGGTCCTCCAGTCTTGCGGTTCATTTGACCAGCAACAACAAATGGGATTCAGGGAGCAAAATACATGTGCAAATACTATATATTATATTCTTAATTACAGTATTTACTCACAATCGTTCCCCTTGTGTAATATAGTGACAAGCACACTAAGTTACAAATTAAGAACAACTGGAGAAAATGTATGGCTGACTCCCAGGATTTGTACAACATTGAAAAGACAACTTAGTTAAACTGCGTTTTCATATCCACTCCCAGATGCACTTCAATGTTTACTCAGAGACCTGAGGAGGAATACGGCCTCACCACTGTAGTACTGACTAAATAAAAAGGGTACCACAATGAGGAATGAGTTCCTCTGTCCACCTCTCTATCGTGTCCCTACAGGTCCTCATTATAATTAATCCTGTCAGTGGCTGTTGTGCTTGGCTTAATTGCACTGAGGCCACTTCTGTGTCTTTCTGCCAAACGTACATCAATACCTATACAAATGCAGGTCCACTTAAGAAAGTTGTTTGTTGAGAGCAAAATGACTGAGAAGGGAATAAGAGCATTTGAATGCATACATTGATTAGATTTATGGGTATTTGTATGGGTAATAATAGGTTTAAAACTCTGCAATTATGAGGCCATAAGTGCCTCATAATTGCAGAGTTTTAAACCTATTATTCTCAGGCATTTTTTTCCTCCGTCATTACTACTTCATTGTAAGCCATGATTATTTTATGTGATTACATGTAATAGAAACACATGCAAAAGTGTCTTAATTGGTCTACTGGGTGAGTTGAGTCTAGATTATAGATTTAGTAGGCCACCAATGGTCAAAGCATCAGTGCCTAATTTCTTGTTAACAATTCAGTGGGCTATAAAATGAACTCTTATTCCTTGTACTTGCTGAGTAAACACAACACATTCAAGAACGTGAATTGAATCATAACTTTTATTCCACTGACTGACTAATTTCTGTATTCAGTCAGTAGTATCAGTATTATTCATGTCATCTGTGATGCTAGTAATAATGAGCCCACTGATATCAAGAGAAAAGTCAGAAAACTTTAAAGCTGCATTGATTATTATTATTTATTTATTTTTAGCATTTTGACGGCAGCACGACAAACTGTAAACACAACACTAACACAGTATCACCGTACAAAGTTGATTTACTGAACATTTTAACGTGTTAAAAGTCCAATATTTACTCTCCTTTTAGCTCTTTTTTGGTCTCCACCAACTCCTGAGGGCAATATCTGTCTCCTTAGCTGCTAAATGCTCCACTACTGCTACATCTGGAAACAATGCTGATGAGGCTGGTGAGACTGAATCAAAACAGTAAAGTTGCAGTCGGTTAAAGCAAAACAATGAGTTAAAAGATCCTGAAAGGCTCTAGTGCTGAATGGAAATGTAGAGGCAAGTGCTAATACTCAATTTTCCACTGCTATTTTCACTTTGTTGGTCGTTTAATGGCAACTTCCAGGTCTTGAAAATGGTTGACTTTTCCAATTTAGGAGGTGTGCCTAAATGTACCATTAGTTTTTATCACTGTAGCGAAAATTTGGGGAGATGTTCAGTCTGGTCTTCAGTTCTACAGAAGGATGCCACCCATACAGCCCACATGTTTTTACTATAGCATACATGGCTGCCTCATACCCAGAATGGTTTTAAAGTAACATGCACACAAGTAACAGTAACAGTAATAGGGCCTGGAGGCTGAGATTTTAAAGATCTATTGTTATTTGGGGAAAACTGTCTGTGTACACTGTTTATAAAGTGTGTCTGTGAATAAAAAACACAAAGACCCAATGACTTCACCTGTAATCATTTGACACGTTTTGATGATTATATTGAAGCCACAGTTGTAAGCCACTATTTTTCTCAAAGATAAATTCAAGAATAACTTTGAAGGCTTGAAGGACAGCACTTGGTGCATTTTTGTAGATATGTCAGTAGAGAAAGTGCAGCTCTAATCCTTCAATCAAAAAAAAATATATTTAAAGAAAATATGAATGTGTCTGAACCGTGATCCGTTCTGGCACACTGCCACATCACATTTTTCTATTCCATACAGTCTGCCATTCAGATATATTAAGACTGACAAAAGTATCAGTTAGTATACACACTTGTTGTTTGAATGGAAAATAACTGTAGTGATTAAGGAATTCACTGAAATTGCAGATGCTGAAAGCTGACACCACTCTTGGACTATGAGACCTAAAGGGGTAATTTTCAGTCACTTATAATCAAGGTAATTAGATTTAATTAAACAGGTGCCACATGCTTTATTGCCATGCATAGATTGACATGCACTTACACACACGCCAATACACAATTCAATTACATAATTGAGATGATTTATTAACAATTGTGCCTCACTTCGAGTGATTTAATTAGTCTTTTAATGATTGGATTTTTTTTTTTTTTTTAAGTTTATTAGTTGGTAAGTAGTGCTTTATGGGTAATCACTTACACTGTATGGATTGCTTGGATGAACAAGCCACACAGAGCTGCTAGCATGGAAGCATTTTCTCTTCAGATTTGGATTAAGTGAATGTATATGTGACCAGGATTGCATGAGACAGGGTTTTAGTGTGTCATTTTACTAGTTAATTGGTCGGGTTTGTTTTAATCAGCATGGTTACAGTTGAAAGACCTCAGGATTCCTCCTGCAGACAGGAGAGCCCAACACACTGTTTCTGTCTCAAGCCCCTCTTTTTCCACCCAATTTACTGAAGATAATTAACTATGGCAAAGAGAGTAGAAAAGGATTGAACCGATATTGAGCAAAAAAGAGGCCGCTTGAAATCCCCCCTCCTCCCATACATTCCCCTTTTCTAGGGCGACAATTGGATCACTGCTCACACAGCCGTGAAGAAAAAGTAGTGCAGCTTCCACCTCATTTAATGAATGCTGTAGTTACACAATACCACCTTTGACCCCCCTCTTTATTTAAAGTACCACGCTTTTTTTTTAATGTATTACCACAAATCACAACAGCTAATAGAAGCCATACATCTTCATTCTTTCTACGCCAGCTCTTTCGTCTCGACAGCAAAATAGATAGAAAAGCTTACTGGAAGCAAAATCTCATTTGCTTGGCTGCCTGAATTAAGCTTACACGCCAAAACTTCTTTTGTAGCAAACAGACGGATAAGGTAAAGGTTGATTAATTGGCCCTAATTAATTCTACTTGCCTCTTAACTGATTATGTTGGATCTTTAATTACATATGAATGCATGGCTCGCTCAATAATCAATTGTTTCTCCTGGCATGACGTGATCCGGTGATTTGAATGCTGTTGTGGCTACAATGTGTTAGAAAAGCTCTAGTTTTTATTGTTTTTGAGCATGATCGAAGTAGAGAAAGCAGCATGTTACCTCTGCCCCTTTTTGTACCCTTGTTTGCAGGTTGTCTACCCTCAAACACAGGAGTTTGCCTACCAAAAGCCCACTGCTTGTGCTGTTCTCAGTGGTGAGTATTGGTGTGGAAGGGCAAACGCTTTCAAATTAATGGGTTGTGGCCTACAACCTGGCAGTGATGAATGGTGTTGTAGATCCTTGCTGTGGTTTTAGGATTATCATGCTGTAGTTGGAGGATTGGGGGGCTACAATCAAGCATGTACTCAGCCAGCAAACCCTGTGTAGTGCTGTAGGTTTTTTTTCTCAGCTCTGTGTGACGTGCTGGGCAAACATGGCAACAAGCCAGGTCATCTTCACATGACTGGTAGCAGGATTGCTACTCTGTGTCGGCTGAAGGCAATTTCATAATCATCAGGGCTCATGGTGTGTCATGATGCCAGATGTTCCAGATCTATGTGATACCTAACTTAACTTTAAGTGTGTATGAACTGGTAAGACAAGAGGAGAGCTTTACACTTAAGAGCTAAACAGAGGAGGTCACAAGATGACTGTGTATCTCCGCCAAGATCCCTTCCTGCCAGTGGCAGAAACCTTTTGTTCGCTGCCAAAGAGTCATGTGAATAACCTTGCTCTGTCTCTTCTTTCTATTTGCGCTCATTATCCTGACTGTCACAGGATTTGTAACCATAAGCAGTCCAATTAGAGAAGCAGCCTTCTATTGCATCTCTTATAAACTTTCATTCTGCACAACTTCTTACACTTTGCCCCAGAGAAAAATAGAAATCAATATCATAGATACCAATGAAATAAATGTTATACAAGGGGTTTACTTATGCTGAAGTACTGTTAACTTATGCTGACATTCTGACCTAATGACCCTTTCCAACCACAATAACCTTTCCAGAAAAACAGAAACTCATTAACCAGGTTCCATCTTTTGTTCCTGGGCCATCGTTCCTGCCCCAATATAGGTTTTTATGTTCCAATGACCCATGAACTGGGCCTGTAGTCCTGAACATTGCTGAGCGGTCAAACACAGGCCTCAAGCCATCACTGGGTGACACCGGATTTAATGTTATTTACATGCTGCAGATCTCACCTCCCTCATCATATAGTCAATGGTAAAATGGAACTAAGTACATTTACTGTACTTATGTATCTTCTACTTAACTTGCATTTACATTATATATATACATACATTTACTTCTACTCCACTACACATAAACTACCCAACTACTACTACAAAAAAGAAAAAAACAAACAATAAAAAATACAATAAAATATAAAACTATATGAAACATAAAATATAAAGTAGAACAATATAAAACAGAAAAGATGTCAAATAAATAAAAGTGTAATTGCAAATGTGAAAAAAAAAACATACACTTTATATACTGCAATGAAGTAATTCTGACCAGATTTGATTCCAAATTACTGCGACACAACTACTCCACCCCAAAAAAAAAGAATACATACATATCAAAATTTAGCAAAAATATATTGGGACACGGCAGGTCTGCTCCTTACACAAACTTTGTTTTGTTTTGCCAGACACAGCACTGAGAATAAATTATTTGAGATATTTTTAATTCACAGCCAGGTGTGATTTGGTTATTAGAAACAGGTGACAGCCCCATCCATATGAAGCTATTTTTATTTAGTCAGAATGTAGCCCAGTGCAGCAGCAACAGACACTGTGCTGCACTTTACTGTACCTGTTCTGTCCGAACTGAAGCTCATCTCTGGTTACTGAAGCTACATGCATGTCTTGTCCACAGTGGCAGCATTACCACTTCATAAAGATGAACTATTGACCTGAAGGAAATGATTGATGAATGTGACTTGGGGTATATATATATATTAGTCAACTACCCATACAGCTGACATGGTAAATGTATTAGTAGGGTAGCCCAGCGCTGTTAACCGTGGTCAAAACAATCATACTAAAAATAACCTTATGAGCGTGTTGAACGTTGTTGTAGCTTTGTAACGTTATCCGTATGCTTGGTTTAGCCACCAAGCATTAGCTTGAGCCACTTGTGAATATAGCCCATTATAGTTAAGCTGGATCAATACTGAAATATCATATCAATAAATTTGTCACGCACACCAGGAAATGGACAAAATTAGGTCTCTACTACTGTGTTGCAAAGTGGCATATAATTGACAAAATGATGCTGTGTGGCAGAAAAAATGGGATAATGTAAGTAAACAACTATATATATAAAACATAGATCTAGTCATGCAGAAATATTACATATTATCTCTTAAATTACCTCCTCAATCACACTGAATTTGCAGGTTGCCAAGTGTAATATACTGCATCATTACCCTCGTAATTGATTTGTGTCATTGCCCTTGAATTGATTTGTGGGAAGTCGTATAATTCATCATACCCAGTGGTGTCAACCACATGGTAGCTTTACACAGTACAATAAATGATTTATAACCAGGTAAAAAGTGAGATTAGGTCACAGAGAAGGTTTCATTTATGTGGCGTTTATCAGAACAGTGGTGTACATTAGAAGAAGAACAGAACTGTATAAACATTGGCTTATCTGTGACAACGGAATGGACAAGAAGTGATGTAGCTCACTGATTTTCATTCACCTGTGCAAAACCTGGAGAAAGAAGGTTGATGCAGATTTCAGAGGTCTGATATGAAGATAAAGACTTTCTCCTCTATCATCTCCCTCAAAGGTGCGATGCTCTCCAGGACCTCAAACTGGTCCACAATGTTAACGAAAAACACCACATTTAAGACTTTTTTTTTTTCTATCTCTTAGCCTGTTGTCCTGTTGTCCGGCTGTCTGATGGCAATGTTCCGGTTCGGTGTCCTGAATTTAAGAGAGCCAGGCAGTTTGTGGAGAACCCAAGGGTTTCTCTGACATGTTGTGTAAGTAGCCAAGCCCTTTGATGGATGACTCTTATTTTCTTGTCAACCTCAGACTACTTTTATGTTTATCTTGATATCTTCTTGATGGGCTTTCATTTATCCAGTACAGACTGGACAGGTAGGAAGGAAGGGAGGGAGAGCGAGACAGAGTGAGTCGATCAAAGAGAAACAAACAGAACGAGGCGGACAACGAGGGAGAGTGAGGAATGAGACACCACAGAGAAAGACCTGCAGTAATTAAATGGATGTAACTTGTTGTAGGCCTTACAAACAATCAGCTCTAATTGCAACGCTAATTACCATTCTTGTGCAGATACGTGAATTAGCTATATATATATATAGAATAACCATTTGCTTCTAAAGCAACTCAACCTCAGCAGCTGCCGAATTTGGAATTCACTCCCTTGACCTTTATTTGACTCACAGCTTCATTACCCATCAATAGTTTGAAGCCCTGCAGACCAGAGATCCAGTGCTGTCCATACTTTCCCTCTGTGTAGTAAATACTGCTTCACATTTGTGCAGCATGCACAGTTGGAGGAGCTCTTATTTTCTCCAAGTAATTGTGTGGTATTCATTTGGGTCCTGTGGTTGTTACTTGATGAGCAGCACTCTGCCGCACCACCCAGGGGAAATTTAACTGCACCTCACATTGATTTCCAAGGCCTTTCATCAACAGACCTTAAATATATCTCAATATCCTTGTGAGTGCTCCCTAAAACACAGAGAGTACATGTATTTTCTCACCGCCTCGCTGTCTGTCACAAACGTGCACAAACACTCTGAGTTAGAACTATTGAACTGTTAAGCCTCTCATCCGTGAGCAGCCACAGCTGTCTAGTGTAATATGAAATCAAAAACTCAATGTCTTACAGTAGATTTTCCTTTTCATGTTTGTATTTAGAGTAGTTTATACTTTTAACACACATAGAAAATGAGCACAGCAGTGTATACTGGTAAGTGAATTGCACTCTGAAACTGTAGGGGCACCAAATCATCAAATGCTCAAGCACATTAACACTGAAATAACTACATAAGCAAAATTCACGCTTTACAGGATAATTGGTTTTCTAATGAGCTTAGCTATTGCTGCTCAAATCCATACGTGAAGCCTATCTGGCATCACATTCATCGTCCAGTAGGCTTTTACATCATGGTCTCTATCCTGAAAGATGGATTCATTCAAAACAATAAATAATTGTGGTAGAATGTCCATCCACTTAACTTTGTTACAGTGCTACAAGAATACTGTACATGATTTAAATGTGTTATAATTACTGTTTTAATGGATAAATAAATAAATGATTGATTGATTGATTAAGACCAAAAAAGAGAGTGAATATTGGATTTACATTTATGAGGTATACAGAAACGGGAATCCAAATAAATGCTTATGTTCCGTGTCTGCTGGATGTGTAAATAAGCTGTTTTCTAAAAGGTTCTCTCTGAGTTTGTCATTAAAAGTGACTCCTTTTACATAACATGTAGAGTATTAAATCAGTTGTAGTATTAACAAAAGAAAACTGAATAAAGCAGCTTTAAGTATGCCTTGATGTACACATTCTGTTGTTGGGGGATTTCTAATGAGACACTAGTTATTGTCTTCACATCCTAAGCCTTCAGAACATAAGACATAATGCCAGATAGAAAGGCCAGATAGCTTCTTTGTGTTCTTTTATTTATCAAAAATGAATGACCGTCCGCAAGGACACAGAGGAATATCCATTATGTGGGACCAAATACAATGTCAGACGATATTTGGTTGCCATCAAAACTGCTGTATGAACTCCATGAATTAAATATGAAGTAAAAGAAAATAAACAGAGCGCTATTTATTCTTTGAGTACACACTGGTAATAGACTCTCATCTTACACTATTATATATCAAATAATTGCAAACACAACTAAAATGTGGCAGTGTAGACAAGAAAGTTGAGATTATGTACCTCCATCAGAATATAGATAAGCCACAATGAATTGCTTTTCATTGCAGTTGTAAATGGTGTGATGTAACGGAAGATCCTCCTGAGAGCAGAAATGCATGGGTGTATGAGACTTTGTAGGTGCATCTACAGTATCTTAGTTTACAACAGTCAGGTTCGTTCAGGTGGAAAGACTGTAACTCACATCTTGAACCAGTGAGAACACACACCTGTGATATCTAAAACAACGCTGTTGTCCTCAGTTAGCCTTCATGTGCCAGGCAGCCTGCGTATAAATCCCAGGAAAGTGCCTCTTTCTGACACCAATCTGCTTATCAG
Organism: Sander lucioperca; assembly: GCF_008315115.2. Lineage (NCBI taxonomy): Eukaryota > Metazoa > Chordata > Actinopteri > Perciformes > Percidae > Sander > Sander lucioperca. The sequence goes on along the minus strand of NC_050181.1, from coordinate 39,813,754 downwards.
CTGCAGGATATATGAACTTCACACATCCAGAGATCTTTACTAACAGCCAAAGCCCACAGCCACGATTCCCCTGGCACAGGCTGTGTTTCGAGGACGGCAGGGAATCTGCAGGAGTTGACTTTTGAGTCACACTGCCTCTCAAGTTGTTTCAATTCAGCTGGGCTTTAAGGGCACGGTGCCAGTGTTTCATAAAACAGCAGTTTGGCGTCTTAATGGGATGCACAGGGACTAAAATGTTTTATAGTTTAATTTCTGATAAAACAAAGAATTCTGAAAAAATGCGAAAGGAAACCACAGCTATGATACAATCATTCAACAATGCTAAATGAACTGCACTTATTTTTAGAGTTCCATTTATATGGTGGAGAAGATAGATGTCAGATGTCAGAGCTTAATATCTTTTGATGCTTTGGTGCTGCCCAGCAGCAAATACCTCCCTTAGACAAGGATGCTATCATACTGATTAATGCAGTAGGATTTGTCACACTGACAAATGACACAGTGACACAATGTTTCACCCAGGCATTCTCTGTCATTTCCTGTTGTGAAGTTAGAAAGTGTATGCATAGCAGTATATTTCACCTAAGAAGCTTTGAATATTAAATGTAACTCATGTGGCATATCTGTTATGTAATTTTACACCTACTGTGCCTACGTATGCATGCAAGTAAGGACTATCTATCTGTCTGTCTGTCTGTCTGTCTGTCTGTCTGTCTGTCTGTCTGTCTGTCTATCTGTCTGATGCGGACCTGGACGATTCTGCATCAATGCAGGGACTATAATTGATTATTGCCTAATGATGTTACTTGATTTTTCTGGTCGCTGCTTTTTTGTTGTTGTTGCCTTTCTTCTGTTGTCTGCTTGGTTCAGACTTTGCTACATTCAGGAAGTGTCTTTTTTAAGAGCAGATACAATAAAAAGGGGAGTTCATATATATCTGACTGCTTGAATATGTTGATATGTAGCAATGTATAATAATATTGAGGAGGTGACGCGTCGTGATGCATCGTGATATTGAATCAATTCGAATTGTTGACAGGATAATCGTAATCGAATCGTGACACAAAGGAAGATTCACACCCCTATCTGTCTGTCTGTCTGTCTGTCTGTCTGGCTGGCTGGCTGTCTGGCTGTCTGGCTGGCTATTATCTATGTCTATCTATCTTGCACACTATTCCCATGAGGCTGAAAGTCAGCCGGTGTGGCCTATGAACACAATAGGACAGGTGCGGCATCCATCACAGAGCTAATACAGGTAGACAGACATCATCACTTAGGCTCACATTCAAACCTGATTGGTTGACATTCAAAATTTCATTTTAGGAGGATAGTGAAGCGAAGAGCACAGAGGACAACAAGCAAACTCCATAGAGCACGCCAGGAGCTGAGAATAACCCCTCGTACTGTGAGCTGTGAGGTGACAGTGTTAATCACTTTGTCACCGTGGTACACTGCTGTCCCCTTTGTATCTTTTTTAAGACAGACTGACTTTGCTACATCAGGTAAAATGAACAACATAGGATGGAATCTGTGCACTTTTATCAGCATTGATGCCTTTTAGCAATGAAATCTGCTGTAATGCACATTTACAGTAAGTTACAGTTGTCCAGAGTACACACTCCAAAGTTGATTTAGAAATGTTTTTTTTACTTTATATCCCGAGCCTTATCTCACCTTTGACATGTAAAAGAACTCTGGGACCTTGAATCTCTCTGCCAATCACCACAGCCTTCACTGACTTTCTCTGAGAGTAAAAAGACACCATTAATCTCACGTCTCCCCTGTCAGACTCACAGAGGGGTGTTTGTAATGCAGGCTATACGACCAATATAACATATATTGTTACTGCTGCAGCTCCAAATTGCCCCTGCATTAGATAGCAGTTTTCATATTACTGCTTGACAGCTCTTCAACACACTGTCAATTACACACACACTGTGTGTTCATTTAGGGGGTGACAAACAGACACTTCTCTGTGGGTTTCCTAAATCCTCCAAAGAACCAAAGACAAGTTTTCAAACTAATGTAAGGTTTTAAGAGCAGTGTTAACTTTTAAATATTGCACAGGCACAGAGGCCAGGTTGGTTCCTCCCATTCCTCCTGGATTAGATAGTGGGGAAATAAAAGAATAAGATAAAAGAGTTTCTTGATTACACTGGCAGCTCTCCAGGACCAGCCAGCCTGAGGCAACAACAGAAACATAGACTGAATACTTAAAGTGATGATTAAGTTAAACATTTTGGGTCCCCTTACATGAACTGTTTGATTCTCTCAGAACCGAGACTCAACTATGAAGTGGACAAAGTAGGCAGCTGTTCTGGCCCCAAGACCGCCAGGGGATTCTGATGGCCCCAGGTTCAGTGTGTGACAGGAAAGTTAAGAGGTGGGTCCTTTGTTTGGGATTTTCATGAACAGAATATTGAGACAAAGAGTGTCTGGTATGGTTGCCTCAGGATTACATATCACAGTTGGGCTGGGAGCACCTTGAGAGCCCCCAGGAAGAGCTGGAAGACGTGGTTCAGGAAAAGGATGTCTGCGCTACCTTGTTTAGCCTGCTGCCATAGCAACCGGGTGGTCCATATTCCCAAGTGTGTCTAATCAAATTAACACAAACTAATTGACACTTCCAACCTCAACCTGGAAGCAAGTAGTATTCCAGCACAGGAGTTCAGGTTGGTTTCAAATATAATTAAGCTGCAATGTGTAGCCCCATGGGCACCTGGCTATGTTTTAAAAAATGAGGGAGCAAACTTAGAAAGATACATAATTGTCAGGGAGCCTGTGGGTCCTTCCCCAGAAATGAAAAAAAAAACATTTAAAACAAATTTCCTGCATTTGTACACCACCTAAGCTGTTGGATTGAGTCAAAAAACAGCCACCTGCAACATAAAGATTTGATCCCAAATAATAAAATCTACAGGGCTAATGCAAAATATCAATAGCCACGTTACACTTAAAAGACTTTGATTTGGCTGCTTCCGAATGTCCCATAGCCACAGCCAAATCTTGTCCGATCAGCGAGCTAAAGTTAGGTGGCTGGCAAAGCTAATGCTAATGTTGACTTGCAAATCGGTTCAGCATGTCGGTGACAGTACAATCCTACTTTTAGCTAATTTAAAGTTTGGCTGGAGTCAGTGGGACAAGCAGGTTAAATTAATATAGACTGGCCTATCTTTTCCTATGTTCTGTTTTCAGTCCATGATCGCAGTTAAGCTAAATGGTAAACAGTCAGACTCCTGTGTGGACTAACTGACTGTGATTGACCGCCAAAGCATGCGGTGGCAAACGATCAAAAGGGTGGTGATTTTTTTATTACTTGTTTTTGACATTTGCTGAAAATAGTAAAATGAACATTGAAGTAGACTGCTTAAATGTAATCACCTGATTGCGGTGACTGTATGATGATACGTTTCTTTTTTTTTTTAAAAGACAAAAAGTGTCTAGCAAAAAGTTATAACTTTGCTCCCCCTAATTGAATAATGGGGATGCATTTGCTCCCTAGCTCCATTGCTCAGGTGCCTATGTGTAGTTCCCTGTGTATTTGACGAGTTCATGAATGTGACAGGCAGTGCACAGACAGTGGAACACACACACTCTTCCCTTTCTTACTACTCTGTGTGTAGACAGTGTCAGTGTAAAGCCTCAGTCGTGAACAGAGCTGTGTGTCTCAAAACAAAAAAGAAATAGAAACTTGGACCCTTAAAGAAATCCTACAGATAATCGAACAAGTTCACCAAATAATGATGTCTCGGTTCAACTGTGATTACTGTCTTCTGTACTTTATACTCTACTGCCAAAATTCTGTCTATCAAAAGCAGCACATGGGAATCCCTCTGCTTTTTATTATAGCACACGTCGAGTAAAATCGATATCGTTATATCATTTAAATGACATGGAGAGGGGTTACTCCCTCCTTTCTGTAATATTGGGCTTTCCTTGCAAGATAGTCACTCACAAGCGTGTTCTCTTCAGGAGTGTAAAACAGCAGGTTGTCACCAGGGTGAACCAAGGGCAAGGAAGGATTACAGTTGAACCTGCACATCCTGCTAACCATGTGTTTCTAAAATCCCTCTCTAAGAGATAACATAGGAAAGAACAAACCTTTTACTGAGAGCCATCATTCTTCTCAAGCAGCTGCCCTGCAGCTCTACGTCCATTCAATCTGTGGTCAGCCACTGCTATCTGAAAACCTTGATATGCGTAGATATATTTTCCACTTTTTTAATATTTGTTATTTATTTCTGCGTTTATTTATTTTTTAAACTGTGTTTCAGTATTAAGATGTCAAAATAAAGCCACATTGGACAACTTGGACATTGTAAAATACCTAACTTATATGCTGCAACACTGTGATGCTTTAGCCCCATGAATTATCTATACGTCACATTGCCTCTCACTATTATGTCTGCACTGCATGGTCTGTGTATTTGTACAGTGTGTATAAATAAGTTATGTACTGATACTTCAAGAGGATGTTGAGCAGCTATGTTTACTGTACATTTCTTGTTTTTATACAACTCACAAAAAATTTATGTATTATTAATTTTGTGAACACGAATGAAGTTGTTGTGGCCTCATGTATTATTCTGTATCTTAATGTATATTTTTTAACTCAAAACCCTAGCATTAGTTTTAAGTGCAGAGTGGAAGAGGTTATTTCAGGTGCTGGATGAGGCCCAAACAGTTTGAATTCCAAGGTCCTTTCAGCCGGGTGATTTGTTTGGTAGCCGAGCGTGGATTTCTATATTTTTAGGACCACATTTTTATGTTGGAGATAAACTTTGGAATTATTAGTTTGTCCTTTCTTGAGTTGAAAATGGATTGGACACATCAATGAATTTGGAGTTAGAAAAGAGGTGTGTACCAAGACCTTCACCTGCATTGAAGGTACAACTCAAGGTATAACAAAAAGTATATCCAGACTCCAGACTAGATATTGATCGTCTATGCGTACATAAGTCATGAATATATATACTTCACACCAGGATTAAATTAGTGTGTTCAAAAGAAGAAATACAGAAAAGGTTCTACAGAGGACAGTAAAAAACGTCCAGTAGAGTGTGCGCCCCATGTAGGCTGAGTCCTTGGCAGCGGCCGTGGGTTTGAGTCCGACCTGCGGCCCTTTGCTGCATGTCGTCCGCCCTCTCTCTCCCCTTTCATTTCATTAAGCTGTCCAGTTGATTATAGGCCATAAAAATGCATACAAATGCAGTACTTGTAAAATCAAGTCAGAATATTTTACAGTTAAAAGTGTTTACAAAGTAAAACAGTTTTTCCAACAGTAAAACAAAGAACTTCTACATATCAGAGGCTGAGGCTGATTGTGAGTGGAAGACTTCATTAAGACGCCACTATTTACTCACCACGGGTGCGCGCATGCACACACACACACACACACACACACACACACACACACACACACACACACACACACACACACACACACACACACACACACACACTCAACCCGACTACAAATACAAACAGGTGTAATAGTTCCTATTGTTCTTTAACCACAGCGTGCAGTAAGAGGACTTCAAGGCTGAGTAACCTTCCCATGCAAACGGGTTCTCTAAACAAATAGGGAGAAGAGACATACCACACAGATTAATACAGACAAAAACTATAAGAAAAGGGATGCAGAATATGAATAGAAATAAACCATCTACCACAAATGGCAACAGTAAAAGAGCCAAAATGAAGGAGCTGAATAAACAAAGCAAAACAGCAGATAAGAGGCAAAACAGCAGCTAGGTGAACTACAATAGATGATACATTTATTAATTAGTTCACCACCAACACTGCACAATAATAATTGTTTGGTAAACAATACAATTAGCTTCTTGAAGAGAAAGTCTGATTAACACACACAAAATATTGAAATGGCAGGAGCACGAGACAGCTATCTATGTTGTAGCAGGTGTCTTTGAAAGCCTTTAAGAGACTGAGGGGAGCAGGACTGGAAGAGAGAAGTGCTCTCTACCTCTTCATTCATATTTTACAGCAATGAAAAACAATTTCCACACAGATCTGAAAAATGCTGGAGCTCCATAATTGATCTCGACATGAATCCTTAATTTGGTTTTGTCAAAGTGATGCAAGTTCTACAATAACATCAATCAAAACATGTCGCTCCCCTCTGTTTCATTGTTATTTAATTGCTCCAGAGTTGCGTGTTTCGTTTTAGAAGTGATTATAATTGTGCGTCAGAGCACTGTGGGAAGAAGGAACCAGCTAATATCCTTTCAGTTAACTTAATGTACAATTTAATTTCTTTTGGTTGTTCCCTACTGTTTGCTTTGTTTTTTAAGCAGGACCTATGTGTCATACTGGACAATACATATAACTCTATTAATTTGTGATTATTTGAGGTGTCTCAGCCCCCTGCCTTCCTAAAGATGCGATGCCACCCCGGGCCCTGGTGCAGGGTGATCCAATGGATACATTTGCTTTTGGCAGTGCAATATAAGATGTCTTATAGAGAGTAAGAAACAGATAAATTAAATAAGGAGCTTCATAAAGCAAAGAATTGTAGGCTATTAAACTAAAATCACACTTGGTCGTAGCCTACAATTGGTGAGAGTGCTTGCAGGGAGAGATTAAAAGAGTGAAGAAAAGACAGCTTGCAGGAGCTCTGCAGATCACTGAATAAGTGAAAGAGAGAGAGAGAGAAATCAGTCAGTAGGAGTGAAATGTCTCTCCTGCTAAGCACTGCTGAAACAGTTGGCAAGGATGTGAGGTAGAAACATTATAGTAGTATAACAACTCTGCAGCCACAGTGATTTTGAGCCTGGCTAATCTGCTGCCATCTGAGCAGAACCTCAGAGCTGAGCCAATTTAGAGAGAAATATTAAGATTTTTTTTCCAATCATCAAAGATGGTGGACACAATACAACTCCCATTTGATTCCTTAGCATAACAACATCAACAGAGAATACACTACAACTCGAGCCTAGGCCTTCTTATGCTTCTGCGTAGAATCAACGACATACCCCCGCAGACCCCTTTGCGTCTACGCCAGACCCTACACCATAGCCTGACGTGCACCTCTCGAAAAATGTAACTACACGTCGCAGCAACGCACGTCGCTCGACCGTGGCTTGGTAGCGTTGCATTTCCCCTGACTGATTTCCTGGTTCTCCTTCTCTATAAACAACATGAAATCAATGAGAGGGTTAACTTTTCCTGCTAAAGATTTCCCACATTGGTCAGAAAACACAGGGGAGACACTTTGTTTCTCTCACTATGACTCTAGAGTCGGTACTTGCTCTGAAGCTAATCGCTGTCACTCTCTCACTTCTCCCTCGCTCTATCACCCACTCCCCACACACACACACACACACACACGCACACACACATGCCGGCTCGACGCACACACCAGCGCACAAGTATAAACATCAGGCCACTTACGTAGGCTACGGCGAAAGCTCTGCGTGGAGCCTGCACAGAACCATAAAACAGCCTTTAGCCATCCCCGTACTGTTAGAGTTTTCTCTACAGCTTTCTATCCAACTCTCTCCCTCCCTCAGTCCCAACCCTCCCAGCTTAATGCTGGGTAAGGGAATTCCAAATGGCTGGTGGGTGATTTTGAGAGGTTTTATGAGAGTTTGTGGTTGAGTGTGAGCGTGTGTGTGTGTGCGCATGTGCGTGTGCATATGGGTATAGGCTCTTTCTCTGGAGAGAGCATCGGAGAGCTGTCAGCAGGTTGACGGATGGTTTGGTAAAGTATGTCGATCTAGCAGAAACAGCCAACCGTTACTAATTTCAGCTGACTGGTCTGCATTCTGGAGGAGAAGCTAAAGAATTGAAGCAGGAACCGGAGAAGCAGGAGCGGGTAGAAAAAGAAGAGGTTGTCGGAAATGGAGACAAAGCACAGTCTATCTATTTACCACTCCTTCTCCAGTGTGTCTACCTTTTTACAGCAACAGAGATAAAATCAATCGGATGAAGAATATACTTTGTAAAAAGGAGTGAAATGCTTAGGTAGGGTAAGAGAAACCCCAAGTTCATGATCTGGGTCCAATTGATCATAAAAGGTCAGGGGTTAACACTGGACACAATTGGCCACATACCAATGTGGATGCAATGATGTCAGCAATACAAGTTTCAAGTTATTCAAAATGTTTTATTGTTTATTGTTTTTCATTCAAAGAGAAAAACAAAATCCCTGCCCCTCAGCAAAAGCCTTAATATGCACCATCAAAGTCTGCGCTTTGCTCTGACTTCTTTGACGGATCCAAAGGTCATTTGAGCTGAGAAGCGCAGTCACATCTTTGAGACTAATGTGGATTGAATTGTGAGAGGAGGTGAGCCTCCAAAGCACACATATCACCCTGGGTTCTTGAAAGGTGACATCTTCAAAAGTGGCAATCATTTCACCCTGAGTTGCTGTCAGTTATATATACATATCTTTTCATCCATTATACAGTATGTTGTGATCTTTCAAAATGACATGCTCAGCCTTAGGAGAATAACATTTTTGTACTGACAACAAGGTTTTTCATAGATGTAGGCTACCAATGTAGCATGAAAGAAAGGTAAATTACTAAGGTAAAGCACTAAGATAACAAAACGACCTGAGTAGAGCAGGGCAAAACCACCATTGTATTGTTTGTTTTTAACATGTTGACTCCCTAAAAAAACAGTATTGATACTGAGGGGATTACCCTGATATATAAAGTGAACTGGACTGAATCTCAAACTCATAATGAAAAATATAAGTGTCATGACGGCCTCTATGTTATGGCATCTTCAAAGTAAAGACGTTTTTTTCAGGCTCCAGGCTTAGGGCCCTCCAACAATTTCCCTGACCGTTTGGGCCCTTGCCCTGACAGTTGGTCCTTATTATAGCACTAGTAGTCTTGCTTTGCCAGACCCTCCTCCAAAGTGGGCTGAAGAAGAGTCTGGCTACTCCACACAGCATTTGGGGATGGGAGGAAAACATGCTCTGGTTTAATGGCATTTCTTTAAACCAATCAGAATCGTCATGAGCGGTGGTAAACTGCATAGAGCCGCTGCAAAATACAGATTGGACAGATAGTATAGCTATAGCTGTCTCAATTTACCATGCAGAGATCTGAGGAGCAGTCAACAATAGTCACAAAGAAAGTGGAAGGAAACGGAAAATACATGCATCCAGCGAAAGCGATTACAGTAACAGTCTATGATATGGACTATAGCACTATAGTGACTCAGTTGGTTTGTACTACAGTGAAGAAGAGACAGGTTATTGTTTGAAGTTATTGTTGTCGTTTTCATAAAACAATTTTTAATTTGAGAATTTTAATAATTTTCTTTGCCACATGACAATTTTTTTATTGCATTGCCATGACCATTTATTTCCCATTTTTCATTGGATTCCTTCAACTTGGGTTAACAGCGCCCCCTGGATTGCAATCAATTTGTGTGGTGAAACCACCTGGCGGAAGGAGGCAATCATGTCAGGTGTGTGCCCAGGAGAAGCCAGGTGAAATTATCCTGCAATTAACAAACTACTAACTTTTATCCAATCACATGTTGAAACTTACTATGGTCTCAATGGTCAGGTGTAGTAGGGACGTCAGACAACAGTTAGACCAGAAAGTTAACAAGCCTATATTCAAATAAAACAACCAGGAGAGTTAGCTACGTTTTCCAGTGTTGAGTAAGCTAGCAGTAATGTAGCATGGATATCTGGAATTTGGGTGAAAAGCATCTTCCCAGTTACCGCGGACTGAAAGTTAATCGGACGGGAAGGACTTCATAACGTTACCGTCAGAAGAAAAGGTGAGAGACCGGGAGAGACCAAGCTACGGTTTGACAGAAAATACCCCTCCGAAATATTAGCTGAGTATTATTTTGTGGAAGACACGAAGTAGCCTACAGTGGGAATGTTGTTATTGGATTCTCTGCCGCCATTAAGGACTACATCCCTGGGTCTTCCTCTTCAGAAACCGGTAGGTGGTGACCTAAATATACCTTCCTCCTCTTCTTGTCCCTCCTCCTCTTCTTTGCTCGCTCTGTGGCCGGCCGTGGCAGAGTATGCTTCTTGCGCAGTTGTCGTGATAAATAGCTCGCAATCCTTCTTTGGCTGGGTTAATACATAGGTCTGGTTGTTGGTTCATGGACTTCTGAGATGCTGTGTAAATGAGAGCTTTGTAAATGCATAGTAGCTATACTGTAACGATATTTTGCATTGTATCATAGGCTAGATAAGGAATGTTAGGCTATCTGATAAATGCAGTGATGCCTTTTGCTGTGAATGAGAGAAAGTCAGCTGTAATGAATTTGGTGCGGTTCCATAAATACTGCAATAATCTGTACAGTAGCCTACTTTATGAGTATTAGTAGGCTACTTAGTGATATTTTGCGGTTTAAATAACACATACCTGGTTACCCTTGTTTGTAAAGTCATACCAGCAGGTACTTGGAGATCACTATGTCTTATTTTTAAATGTTTATTTTTTAAAATGTGCCTTTTCCCATGTCTTGCAACTGGTAGTCTCGCTTTGCCAGACCTTATTCCACAGCGCTGCAGGGGAGAGTCCTGCCAGTTCCATAGACTGTATATAAGAATGGACCAACAGATCCCGTTGCTCTGGACAGAGACCAGTGAAGGCCGTTAAGGCCGTTTCACATTGTACGCGGCATGCGCTGCGCTCGCCGCTAGGTTGTTCTCTGTGTGTACTATATTTGTTGTGCTTGCCGCCGGGCTCAGCGCAAATTTACGTCATATATGCGCCAATATTTGAATGCACGTCACGTCTGCGTCCGGTGTTTACATCAGACGTGCAGTAGGCTACATGCGACATTGTGGATACAGTAGTGATTTGGTGGAGACGATGTTTCTGTCTTTGAAACAAAAGAAAGCCTTGGCACTTGCCCTGGTTGTGAGGAGAAGACGGAGGAAGGCAGCAGGAAGAAGGGTGTGGGTGCATGCAGTGGTGTAGTCCAGGGTATACGCTGGTATACGGCGTATACCTACTTATTTTTCAGTCAGCATTGCGTATACCCACTTCTAAATCCCCCCCTGATGCGCACCATTCAGTAATATCTGTGCTTTTGCCCATTTTTTCCTCAAGGAAAGTGAAGCCATGACCCACCCTCCTCTGCCTCTAATTGGCTGGTACTCGCTGCTTTCACTGATTAGATTGGTTAACTTTAGGCATGAGGACTGATGAGCCAATCAGAGGCAGAGTAGGGCGGGTCATGCCGAGGAAAATATCGCTAATACCTCAGGTGCCAGTGAAAAAAAACAAAAAAACCTCAGGTGCCGGTGCCACTTGACTACGATAACGGCAGCAGACCAAACAACAGCTGAAGAAATAACACAAGCGGTGGTGTGCCACCCCAGTTGATGGAAGGTAAGTTTTAAGGTGGTTTCCAAATGAATCATTATTTTAAACTACTGGCAAATTGCCAGTGGCAATATGACTGCACATTTAGAGGAGAAGAGATAACACCATGTTTGCCTCATGATAAATACATTTTACATTCATCCAGGCTGCTTGTGTGACCAGTAGTAACTACAAACTGCTCCTAATCAAGTCATGATCATTTTATAATAGTGAGCAAGTAGAAATGACAGATTTTTGGGTAAACTAAATCATAGTCTTACATGTCGCTGTTTCTAAAACAGGGCTTTTTTTCTGGACTACTTTAAAAAAAAAGAAAAAAAAAAGGTGAACACAGAGTATACCCACTTCTCCAGGGACCACTACACCACTGGGTGCATGAGACCCTCAGGTCCAGAGAGCAGTTGGGGGAATTCCGGCAGGTGAAGGAGCTCCGCATTCACTGTGAACGGTTCCAGGGGTACTTTCTGCTCAACAGGGAGCAATTTGACAGTCTGCTGACGAGAGTCGGGCCTACGATTTCCCGGATGCGAACAACATTCCGAAAGCTCATTTCTACAACGGAGCGTCTGGCTATTTGTCTCTCCCTGATGTGTGGCTCCAGAAAAGTACTTCCAAGTCTGCCCCTGCACCACTTTTCTGTCTCCTCTCCTTTGTGTACCTGTAGGTTCTTCCACCTTTTCTTACACTCCTCTTCTAAATAGATGAAGACGTGTGGATTATTTTCATTTCTAAATAAAATGTTGCATTTCAACACTATGTGTCATTGCATGTTTATAAGTAAGAGGTCTGCAGTCATTGCTGTGGGGTATAATAAAGCTAAGATATGAGCCTACATTCATACATGCATTATTCATTCTCTGGAAAACTCTTTGTTTAATGCATATGTGCAATTAATTCCTCCAAAACTGGAGCTTACACACTTGGAAATGGGTAGTTATTCTGTGTAAAGGCCATATACCTACCTATATACCTAAATGTGAACTTCAATGAAAATGAACATGACTTGTGTCAATCAGTCCAAACATATTTTACATCATATAAACATACAAATAAAATATTATTGTGTAATAACAAACAAGTGTAAATTGTAATTTCCCCATTGGGGATCAATAAAGAGTATAAATTATAATTTTTTTTATAAAATATAATATATCCTACAAATGTACCTGTATGGAGCTGTATAATGAACTTGGTATTTGGTTTTCGCAGCTCACAACAGTAGGCTACAGTTCTTCTCAGTTGCTTTGGCGTATTTCTCAGATCAGAGATGACAATAATGTGTAACTTTGTCACATAGGGAATAGAGCTCCCTTTCATGTGCATGGTTCATTAGACTATACTTACAGAGTGAACTGTTAAATATGGACAACAACACAAAGCAGTTTCACTATCTTGGTATAAACAATGGCGTAAGGACTTGTCAGTTTGATTCATTGGTATAAATACTTGCTTTGGACGCAAACAAAAGATTGCAAATTGCAGATTGTAAATGCAATTATGATTTGACAAATGCACCAAAGTAACTGAGAAAAAATCTAACATAGGATTGTATTTCAGTGGAGACATATGTTGATTTCACATAGCTAAAACAAACCTGAATGATTTAAATTAAGAGGCTACAATAATCTACACAGCTGGCATGGCTATTATGGTGAAATATGCTTCCACAGCATAGTTTTGCGTCCGAGGTCTCTGTACGAGCTCAAAGTTGTGTCGTAGCCGATACAGCTCTGGGAGATCGCTGACGGCCAAAATCAACCTCTCGTCCATGTTCCGTTTGTGGATCCACGTGTGTTCGGTGTTTACTTTTTTACTTTTTCTTTTTATTCAGACACGTCACAGTGCACCGCGGCCGCTCTTGCGCATGCCGCGGTCAAAGTTGAACCATGTTGAACTTTGACCGTGGCACGCGCAAGAGCGGCCAGCCGCAAAATGCCGCTTTGCTCAGCGGCAGACCAGTTCTTTTGCGCGCATGCCATTGACAATAATGGGTTTCATAGCGCAAAGCTGCCGTTTGCGCGTACAATGTGAATGGCCCTTCAGAAGCACTTTTCCGGTGAGTGCTGAGCGTTACTGCGCAGCCTCCAACTGAGAGAGACGACGTAAATGTGCCGTGAGCAACGTGTCTGAAAGTTGTAAGTCTTCTGGTAGCTGTGCCAAGAGAAATCTCAATCATAACCAATCTTGCAGAGACGGAGAGCGTAGGTATATGTAAGGAGATAACATAGGCACAGGCTAATTATTGATCACTAAAATGCTAGTTAACATTAGTAATTACACTTAAACAGCTAATGTGAGACGAAACTGCCTGCGCGCTTCTCCTATACTATACGGTAATTCCTCTACTATGCGACAGTAAGTCGCGTGGTTATGACACAATCGTTAGCCTATTTTTACAAAAACGTCTGCTACGGAGCCATAACGTGAGGTACAAGGTAATGGAGCCTTTTATACATTGTCGTGTTTCTTTAGAAATAAACAATGGACAAATAGTCTTTAAACGCTTCAGATGTAAAGTTATTCTCTGTCAAAGTGACGTCAAAATGAATGGCAGTCAATGGGATGCTAACGGGGGGTGATCGCTTTGTAGCATTAAAATGGCGCCATAGGAGGTTCGCGGTTCGAGGAGAAGCTTACCCCCTTGGCCAGTTCACACAGCATTCTGGGATGCAGTGCTGCTGCAAAATAGCCTCAGGAAGGAACTTGTTTTGGTGTAACGTGTGTAGGCCTACGTTCAAAATTTGTTTTAGTTGTGCAACAGAAAACTCAGATTGGACAGATAATCTAGCTAACTGTCTGGATTTACCCTGCAGAGATCTGAGGAGCAGTTAACCATGGTCCACATAAATCAACCAGAGTTTAAAATTCCAACACAAAGAAAGCAGAAGATAGGGTTGCGTAATATTTTTGATGCAGTTTGTTCAGAAGTTCCATGTCTTGTGATGTTGCCATACCACAGTAGTTACCTACAAAGGTTAGGGGGCTTCCGCTACTAGCAGTTGCATCATACCTTCCTGTGATATGGAAATCCTTGTCAGCAGTCGTAAAAAGACAAATCCTTGCTGTGCTTTCTTCAGTAAATGTAAGCTGTGTTTAGATTAGAGGGGCAGGTGAGACCCCAGTCTTACCATTGTTTGATTTGATGTAGGAGGAGGAGAATGAATTGAGAAACTCAGCACTCCCCTCCTACCTCCCCACTCTACCTATCTGGACCTATCTCTGGTGTTTCATTACTGCTGTACCAGTAGGTGACATCCCATGTTTTTACAATAAGCTCCATTTTTATATGCAGGTGAGGTGACACACCCAATAATGGCACTCCTGATACATGTAGACCTCCTGGATTTTGCATATATTCAGCAAATGCTCCTTGCTAACAATTGTAATAAATGAGATGCCAAATATTTGCCCCTTTTTCACACTTTCGCTGAGCTGACATTCCACCGCCTTTTTTAGGTGAGAGCTCGTCAGAAGTGTCTCCATGTGCTTTCTACACCTCTGTTTATCCCTTTATCTTCAGCTCAGTCCCTCCGCACACTGGATGAAAAATGGGAACGAGTGCATCGGCTGCAGAGGAGGCGAAGAGTGTCCTCCCTCAGTCTGTCACTTAAGCTTCATTAGATACTTGGCGGGGCCATTCATTGCTGTTATCGCCTGGCCACAATGTTCCCCTTGCACCACCTACACCTCACACATGCAAGCAAGCATTTTTACACATCCACGTAGCTCACACAATCATTCATGTACTGTACACCCCCACATACGCTAAAATGCACAGACACAAACAGTGCTTGTGCTTTTGTGTCATTATTGGCCATTCAGTACTGCAGATAACTCTGCCTGCTCTATATTGCCTCCTTATTTCAGATTTCTGAATCTCAACATCCTCTGCAATTTTTCACGAGAGTAATTATTCAACCTGCAAACATGCATTGGCTAGAAGGCAGTGAATCATATTCACACTATATCATGTAGTTAGGCAGTTTCACTACACACACACACACACACACACACACTCACACTCACACTCACACTCAACCTCTGCACTGGAGAGAACTGTGTCATTACCTGATTCCAGTGGTTCAATACATTGATTAAGCCGTTACTCTGATTAGGAGTTGAATTAAGCACACTGAAGGTGCTCTTCTCAGCATCCATTTAGATCCCTTCCAGGGCACTGGCTTGTGTACTAAACCATTGGCTCAAAGCATGTAAAAAATGGGCTTCATTATGTGCGTAAAGTAGAGCTGGGCGATATGGAAAAAATCTAATATCACGATATTGTTGACCAAATACCTCAATATTGATATTGTAGGGTTGACAATTGGTGCTTACAATGAGATTTTTGATAAATAATCATCATTAATGTGTATATAATTAAGTGTGTAAAGGCAAATAATAGAAAAGCTAGAACAGTCTGGTAAGTTCAAAACATTACATCACTTTACTGTAATCCAGCCATTAAAACCAGGGACAGATAACACTTGTGTCATATCACGATATTACGATAGCCAAAATCTAAGACGATATCCAGTCTCATATCACAATATCAATATAATATCGATATATCACCCAACCAAGGAATCAACCAAGGAAATGATAGCTTAACGCTTGGTTGGCGTACTTCCTAGACATAATTATGCTTGAGCTCTCTACAGCAAGGATTAACAAAGCCAAGTCATTGACTATAGATCTATGGAAAAACGCAGCAGCAGAAGGTGGGGGGTGTGAGAGGGGTTTTGGTTCTTGTTTGATTGTAGTTGTTCTGTATGTTCTATGTTCAAAAATATAAAAATAATAAATGTATCATTAAAAAAAAACAAAAAAAAAACTTATTTAAAACACTTATTCACCCTCTATATAAGGCAGCAAGGGAGTGCCATATAGGCTACTAACGAGATTATACGGCGGCTGTGGCAGCATAATGATGGGTCTTTGTGAGGGGGAAATTATTTACAGCGATGTTGAAGGGAAAATATGGCCATGTTTATTGCTATTCCTTGATCTATTCATTGTAGATGGATTATTGATCCATTGTCTACACAGGGTTTTCTTTAGATTGCTACATACTCAATTAACACACTTGCTTTCAATGTCAAATCAAAAAGAATTAGACAGAAGCTTCAATAATATGAAATATGAAAGTATTGGTCACGTTGAATTCATTTGAAGTCCTTGTACTTAAATCAGGAGAATAGTCAGATGGGTACAAGGTACAAGTGTGTTATTCAGAAAAAAAACAGGTAATGTATTAAAGAGAATTAATCAAATAAACAGTTGAAAAATGAATAATAAATACACCGGGATTGATCATTTTGGACTATATTTGATATTTAAGCAATAGGTATTGCAGCATTTAAAGGGTCAGTTCCCCCCAGTTCCCCTCTCACTGTCCCCTTGTGGTTTCCCACCATACAGATAGTTCCTGAAACTCTCCCAACAACCTAATGCAACAGAGGTGAATGAAACTTTGTTTCTGCTCCTCAGAGGATTAAAAAAAAAAACTTTGAAAACTTCGAGAGCAACAGTTTTCACTATGTCTTTAAGTAGAAAGTAGTTTGAGTAACAGGTTCATACAGTAGCAATATCTACAGATTGTGTGCATGTAGTAACAGCAGGACAGTTAAACTATCTGGTAAAGTCAGTTGAACCGGTGAAGATCGTTGCCGGTAGACTACCGGTTACAGACAGGCTCTGTAGTGATCAACGTGGTAACATGCTGCAGATCTGGTGTTTTTAGCTGAGCTAGAAAGAGAACATTTGGTTAAAATAGATCGGTGATGCTGTTTTGCCCTCATTGTTCTCCATGAAGTTAGCTGTAATGAATGTGTTTTTATGTGGACTGACTGCGTTGCTATTTGTTTAAAAATAGCCTTTGCAACCTGGTTACTTAAGAGGCAATTTGGCCTTGTGTACTCTGATTAATTTGGCTTGCAGTTATCACACCAGTTCTTTTTTTTTTAAAAAGAAAACTCAACTCCTGGCTGTTTTGGAAGAAGGAAATGACGAGAGTAAGACATGAACTATCTCTGTAAAAGTAAGTTTGGTTTAAGTTAGGGCTGTCCCAAACAATTTTTTTTTTTTTAAACGATTAATCTAGCGATTATTTTTTCGATTAGTCTACTAATCTAACGATACATTTTTAGATTAATCTAACGATTAATTTTTCAATTAGCGATTATTTTCCCATTGCTCAATTATTAACAATTTACACAAAACAAATTTCAATATGGTTCAAATCTCTATTTATTAAAATTGTTTAACACTGCACTGTTCAAGTAAAATTAATTTGTAGTGCAACCTGAAGCCAGATGTAGGCTATCAATCCCACAACAAAATAAAGTCACTTTCAGGAGGAATACAAAAATAAAAACTTAAAGTAAACAGAGCAAGTGCAAGAAGATTAGTCTGTATTTGCTTTTTTTGGGGGGGGGGCTTTTCCCTTTTATTGTGTTGAGTGGATAGACATGAAAGAGGGGGGATGACATGCAGTAAAGTGCAGCTGGTCGGATACGAACCCACGGCGCTGCAGGACTCAGCCAACATCGGGCGAATGCTCTTACTGGGTGAGCTAGAGGCCGCCCTGTATTTGCTTTTTTTTTTTTAACAGTAGTAGGTAAAATGATGAATAAGCTCTTGTTTAACATCCAAGCTCTTCTCCCAGTAAAGTGCAAGTTTAGCACTAAAAATGCAAAACTATAATAACTTTGGATCATTATACCGTTTCAAGCGGGCTCTAAATCAAACACAACTAAGCCACACTGCCAACGGTGGGACGCAGCGCTCCACAAAATAAACAAAATATTGCATACTTATTGCAACACTTTCGATATATTGCGATAACGATATTAGGGCTTTGACTTTTGCCCAAAAATCATATTCGAAGTTCGTTTGTTTATTAATATTAATATTCGAATATATTTGAATATTTATTAATAATATTTTGACTGTTAAATGCCTTCAGTAAGGCTTATATTGGTATCAAACTTCGTATATGTTCTGTCCACCAGGGGGCAGTGTATCAGTCAGTAGGCGTGCAATGATGTCAGAAGAACACACTGCCACCACTGTTTTTTTTTATTAAAAGTCAGACCCTGGATTAAACACAAACAGTATGCTTTCAACAGGAAGGTCGGATATTTCACTGTGGCCTACGTAAGTGGTCTGATGTTTATACTTTTGTGTGTGTGTGTGTGTGTGTGTGTGTTGTGAGAGAGTGACGGTGATTACCGGTAGCTTCAGAGCGAGTAACGACTCTAGAGTCATAGAGAGAAACAAATTATCTCCCCTGTGTTTTCTGACCACGGTGAGATATCCAGAGCAGGAGAAGTTAACCCTCTCCTTGATTTTACGTTGTTTATGGAGAAGGAGAACCAGGAAATGAGTCGGGGGAAATGCGCTACCAAGCCGCGGCCGAGCGACGTGCGTCGCCATGACGTGTTTACATTTTGAAATGCGTGAAAAAGCCTCAGAATCTGAATTGAAAACAAGGTTTACAAGCAAACACATTAACAAAAAAATAATGTCCATAACAGGTTCGAAATTCGAATATTAATATTTTTATTTGAATATCGAAGTTCGGAGTCAAAGCCCTAAACGAAATTGAGTCTATATCTTGCACTCCTAGATAAAATATTGCGCAACGCGATATAGCGATAACGATATTGAGTCGATATATCTTGCACCCCTAAGTGCAGGACATATACCCAGAGCTACGGGAGAAGCTGGAGAGGCATAGCTTTCTCCCCACCCAATTAGGCTAATAAATTAATGATTTAAAAAAAACACAAATGCTTGATCAAGGGCCAGGCCCGAGGATAGTGCCGGGAAATATCGGCCCGGGCTGTGGGTCAAGTTCGGGCTCGGGCAGAGAATCTAAACTCTACATGGGAGGGAAAGGATCAAAAAGGTGAGCAGAACTTACGGTGTTTTTCTGCTGTTATCCTGACTCAGGGATCCAGGGTGTCTCCTCTTCAGGTGTTCTTGCATCGACGTTGTGCTAGTGTGATATGCCAACTGCATTTTACAAAGTCTACAGACTACCACGTTGTTGGCATTAAGAGTAAAATACTCCCACACTTTAGAAGACCGTGTGCGAGCCTTTTTCTCAACGTGTTGAACTTGCGAGGAATCCATACTTGCGCTGTTGCTGGAGGCAGCCATGTTGTTTTTGATGTTGATGTTTAATTTTGGTGTGGTGTTAGCAGACTGGTACTGGTTATTGATACCCATCACTAATCCCTCCCTCACTTCTGCTCTTACTCTAAATCCCACAGCCTTCAGCCTCAGGGACCTGGGAAATTAATTAAACATCTAAAAATGACAAGCCCTTTATTCTCCCATTTGCAGCAGCCACAGCCCTTTTTTTCTCAGGACTTCAGGGACAGCACATTGATTTCCCCGTCTAAAGCCATGTCTTTCTTTTTAGTTAGTGAACGGGGAGGAGAAAGTGGAAAAATGAATGGGATGGCCTGAGCAGCTGCAGAAATGTCAGTGGAGATGCTGGTATGTGTATTATGCTTTTGCATGGATGGTTTGTGGATATGTCAGCTAGCACATCCATCTATTTACAGTATGTACATGTGTCTGCTTCTAAAAACGGTCCATGTCAGTTGTGAAGGCTGTTCATGAACTTTCTGCTTTGTTCCTTGGTGTTCCCTCCCCTTCCTGTGTTTTGTTGTAAGTGTCCAGTTTAGAGAGGAAGGTCTCTCAGCGGAGAGAAGTGTCCTACAGAGACCTCATTAAATACTATCACTATGCTTTGAGTAATTTTGCTGTCTTTGTCTGATACCGTGCTTGTATCAAAGATTAGTTAGTATGCAAATGATTCATTGATTATCGCTTAATCGCTGTTAACATGTTAACCGATAAAAACAAAACAAACAAAAAAACGGTAATGCATAAGACAAGGGACGTGTGGCGTAACCATGAATGTGTAATACAAACTGGATACAGCGTTCAAAGCGAGCCCTGTTCATTACTATGAGAGTTGCTCAGTGCCGCATGGAGCCAAAAATGGCCTGGATGATCGGCACTGCTTCCGCGGCCCATAGAGCAGGCACACTATAGACCTCCGTTGGGCGAGCAGGCTACTTCCGGTTTAGCGCTCCGCTAACTTAAATTGGGATTAAATGATAAAATCGTTTGTCTCTTCTAGACTTTCCAAAAGTAATCAGACCTAACGGATCAAATTCTAATCGTAAAATGAGTCATTTCACAGGGGTTGTGATGCACAAACGCATGTTTTGATTTATTTTTAATTATCAGATTTTGGTTGTTCACCCTCTCTTTGGCAGTCTCCTCTCGAGCTTACCGTTGCTAACCAAGCCAGTTCGTCTCCTTCCATTCGTATCCATGAACTGTGTTTATGGCCTCGAGCCCAAATAAAAGCAGACCTTTTATTAAGTTGGTGTAAAAGTTTTAAACTACAACTCAGAGTTGTTTGAATGAGCTGTTCAGATGAGATGTTTATGACTGCAACACAGACATGTATAGTACAAACAGCGTGTTTAGGATCCCCAAGACAGATTTAAACGCTTTAATAAAAAAAAAAAAAAAAAAAAAAAATGTTCATAATTGTATTTAGAGGTTGTACCAGAATAGGTTTATGTGGTTTATTTAAAAAAAAAAAACACCATGTTTTTGTTGTACTGCACATTGCTGCAGCTCCTCTGTTCACCCTGTATGTTGAGCTCTCTGTTTTAGCTACAGAGTGAGGCATCGCCAGAGGTGTATAAAGTACTAGAGACCCATAAAAGTACAAGTGCTCTATCAAAAAAGTGACTTGAGTAGAAGTTGAAGTGCTCTTTAAGCACCCCACTTAAGTGGAAGTACTAAAGTATTCAGCATTTTTTGTATTTAAGTATTGCAAGTAGTTTCTTTTAAAATGTACTACTCAAGTACTAAAAGTAAAAGTACAAGTATTGTGTTATGTAGTTATTAAAGAAAGCAGTCAAATTTTGAATATCATATTTTTGGAGTTCAACTTTTTACTTGGTATTAAAATGGTGCATTACAGGCAGTCACAAGCTGTACATTGCTGGATATATGAAGGAAGTTTCTGAAATAAACCCAAAAAGGTACATTAATGTCACAGCTGTTATAACTACTATTATCTGATACAACAGTGGGTTATTAATCACTTGTTAACAAATACTGAAATAAAATGTGTGATGTAGTGGAAAGTTAGCAGGCTAGCAAAACACAGATAAAATAGCAGCTTCACATCACGGGGTGAAAACATTCAGTACTCATTTCAGACTGAAACAACTCAGGAATAGCTTAATCTGCTGCAACAATGGCTAAATAGAGTACAAACTTACATCGTCTCTGACTTCTGAACAGGCGGTCGCCGTAATGAAAAGAAACACGACGCAATCTCGGATTTTTTTTTTTTTTAACTCACGTAGCCGTAACTACACGCACTGTAACCTACAGAGTCTCCGTAGCGTGAGGAATTCACAACAGTAATGAGTAACGATGCAGCACATAAAAAATTTATCGGAGTAAAGTATTAAACTCATCGAAAATATGTACTCAAGTAAAAGTGGAAGTAGGAGAAAAAAATAATACTCCAATAGAGTACAGATACAGCTTTTTAGTACTTAAGTACAGTAGTGCAGTAGTTCTACTTGGTTACTATACAGCTCTGGGCATCGCACTTCTGTTCCATCTTTGTTGGGAGTCGCACATGCACAGTACCTAGGTAAGCACTGCTACCTAGTCAGAAGCATAATATGAGCGCTTTAAATGATTTAACAGGAGACAGTGGTAACATAAGTTGTTAATATAGACCTATAACATTTCATAATCAGGTTTTTTTTTTTTTTTTTTTTTTTTTTTTGGGGCAGTGTGAGTGAGAGCGCAGTCAGCAAGCTTGTTACGCCCGCAATCTCTTGTGGAGCATTATAACTTCGAAAAACCACAGGTTCCAGTTAATCTTATAATGGATATGTGTGAGTTATTTAAACAAACGATCGGGGAAATAAACGCCTCTTGTCCGCAAGTCTCATTGATAGAGCCCGCGGTGAGCTGGATGGAGCTCTATCAATGAGAGCTAGCAGCTAATCCTAACGAGACCCCTCAAATTCACAAAAATACATT
This sequence comes from Sander lucioperca, assembly GCF_008315115.2. Lineage (NCBI taxonomy): Eukaryota > Metazoa > Chordata > Actinopteri > Perciformes > Percidae > Sander > Sander lucioperca. Next base: position 39,791,315 of record NC_050181.1, on the reverse strand, counting down.
AAATTGAAATCGGACAAAAGGGTTAGCTTTGTAACACCTTGGGGTAGCTGTGAGGCATATTGACAGTCCGAAAAAGGGACTCTACCGACCCAATTAGACTGAATCTAATTTGGGTTGGGCGGACCCAATTAGTTTTTGTTCTGTTTAGGTCTGCGTTGAAGGGTTACGGCATAACTATGGGAGTCTATGCATGTAGCCACAGAAGCTATGCAGCTGATGTGTGTCATACGGGTGGTACGGTTCATGAAAAAACATCCGAACCGCTCAGTTCGCTTGTCTCGGTTCGGAGCGTGTGTGCGTCGCACGGTTCGTCAGTACACTGTTAATGTGCACTAACCACTTACTGCCGTAGTGCCCACTTTCGACACCTATGTTAAAACACTTACTGGAAACGATGAGGGGGATGAGCCTGACGAATGCAACACATGGCAGCTGATTGGATGAACGCGTTGCGTGGTTCTTGCTGCTCCCGAATTTCAAAACAGACTCTAATGGCGTCTCGTTCTGAATACGATCTCGTATTTTACGAAAATAGTTCACCGAAATGTGTTTTTTGACATTTTAAGCGAGAAATAGGCCATACAGTTGCTGACTCTGTCTGTTTTTTTTATTGACAAAGGTCAGTTTAAAAGATTTTCGTCAGATATTGAGAGGCGCCGAGGACCGCTCCTGTGGAGTGTGGAGTGCTGCAGGTCACGTCACATGCAGACATGTCAAGTGGGAGAGATAAGGAAGGCTGCCCAGAGTTGGAGGATGCGCCAGCGTCGTATATAGTCTGGTGTGTGGGAACATTTTGGATTTCATGTTACCTATGATGACAGCAGAAATAAAACAATAGATAGAACTGCCACTGTGTGCATGTATTGTGCAGCATGCATTCAATATGCTAATTTTAGCTATATATCATATGCTGAAGTATATTTCTGGAGTGTTAAAGATTAAAAGAAAAAATAACAAGAACCGTACAGAACCGAAAACCGTGACCCTAAAACCGTGATACGAACCGAACCGTGGATTTTGTGAACCGTACCACCCCTGTGGTGTGTCAACAATGTTACTCCACCAGGCTATGTAACTACCACATGGTGACAATAAGAACTGTGATTGGTCAGCACTGGCTGCTTTTGTTTTTTCCTACAATTTACTGATGCCAGTAGAGACTGTTGAAAGTGAAGAAAACTTTCTTCTTTTTTTTTTTTGCGTCTAGTCAAGCAATGTCCACAGCAATCCTTCTGCTCACCACAGTCACATCTGTCACAGTGAATAGGAGTGTAAAAACACAAATTTCACAGAAAAGTCTCCTATTCCGTAATGAAACAAGACAATCCTTACCACCATGGCTTGTATCACCTGGGTAATATTAGTAAAGCACAATATGGCCTGATTGAGTAAAGTATATCCACCTAGTGCTGCTGTGATTTTATCAATGGCTGACATTGGATGCTGATAAATCAAAACATATGGCTACTACATCAATATCTATGGTAGGACTCTCTTAACCCCTTGCATCAATTATTGCTGCTAAACGTAATCACGGTTGAGCAAATAACATAAAATATAAATGCATCCTGGACAGCATTTCCCACCCAAAGGTTATTGCTTGTTTAGGGTACTTTCATACTGTATTAACATGGCCAACTCAAGAGACTGGGTGGAGAATGACCTACCTAAAGTAGCCCATTTATTTGGTTGTGGCCTCAAATATCCACCCTTCCTCCCAGGCCTTACTATCCTTTTAGTGGTTCCATCAGAGCTCCAGCAGAGTGAATAGTCTGTGGGTAGCCGTGCAGAGCTAGTCCCACATAAATGATGTGCAACTGCTTACAGTGTTTCTAGCCCAACACGTCTTTCATATTTGGGGGCCAAGCAGCGAAGCTGCAAGGCCCCATAATGATTCTACCTTTTCTTGTTATTATATCTTTCCTCTGCCATGGGAGTCTATGGCAGCCCATAGAACCATACAGTAAAAAGTTGATATTGATTCGGGACAGTCCCATAATTCATTTCACCAAGTTTTAGGTCTGCACCACAGGCAGTCTAGCGCCACCAATGGGTCAAAGTTGGCGTTGCATCCATGCAATTAACTTTTGAAGCGTATGCCCAATTTTGAACATCGAGATATAGTTGGAATCCTTGGATCATGCTGAACTCAACGCACCCCATGATGTCAATATTCGCCATGTTGGACCTTCCGCCATATTGGATTTGATCAGAAACACTAAAAAGTTTTCACAGGTCACAAAATTGCACAGATGATCTTCAGACCATGCCTCACAAAGGTTATCACATTGCGTATTGATATTCGACAGTGTTTGCCCGTCACAGCCAATCGAAATTGATGGCGAAGCTGCCAAACAGGAAGTGAACTCATATCTCGGCAAGTCTTTCACATATCAACAGCAATCTTAGTACATAGGTACAGGGCCCAATTACGAAGAGGCTCAATACATTTGGTGACCGTAGACCTATAGGGGGCGCTGTAATTGGCAAAATTAAGTTTTGGCCTATAACGTTTGATGTGTTTGGAATTAAAACTTACTAGCTGTGTCTGTTAATACTGTGGGAGGTCCTAAGGCCAACACATGCCAATTTGTGACGTCAACGTAATTGATCCAGCCGCCATATTGGATTTCATCAAAAACACCAAAGTTTTCACAGGTCACAAAATTTCTCAGTTTTTTCAGATGATCTTCAGACCAAGCCGCAGAAAAGTTATTCCATTGCGTATTGATATTTGAAATCATTTGCCCGTCACAGCCAATCGAAATCGACGGCGAAGGAAGTGAACTCGTATCTCGGGGAGGCTTTCACGTATCAAAACCAATCTCAATACTTGGACTCATGACCCAATTAGGAGGAGGCTCAATCTCATATCTCAGCAATGCTTTTACGTATATAAACCAAACTTAGTATATGGACTTGGGACCCCATTCTGAGGACGTAAAATAAATTTGGTGACGTTTG
>NC_050181.1:39773351-39778351 GCF_008315115.2 Sander lucioperca | reverse complement strand
AATCATTGTTTACGTACATTAAACCACGTTTTTATTCATTAGCTACAGGACAGCGTCTTTCAAACATGACCTGCTCGAAAGAGAAAAAAAAAAATAATGCGTCATTGTACCCAGCACTTCTGGAAATGTACTTCCAAATTTGCGTCTCTGTCACCAACACATTTCAAACCAAACTGACGCCCATGAACTTACCCGTATCTCCATCTGGAAAATAATTCGATTTCGTATTTTTGACCCTCTGAACTTACCGTTGGACACGCCTCAGCATGAGACGAGACGGCATGAGACGGGACGGCTTGACATGGGACGCTCCAGGCTGCAGCCATACCCGCCTCGCTGGCTGTCGCCTCACTTCATGGAGCTTCTCAACTCCGAAAACTTTGAAGCAAATTGTCAATTCGGCATCAATCTTCGCAAGACTGCCTATATTCGAAATCTAAACAGTTAATTTCTCGCCTAAAACGTTGTCAGAAGTGAATTTGATGATGAATAAGATGGTGAAAATTGATAACAATGTCCCGTTGTTGGTTGTTGCTCTGTCTGCAAGTTCCGAGTTGGCAGTGGGCGTGACTTAGAAGTTCGACCAATCAAGTACACCTAGGAAAAGGGAAAAGGGAAAAGACCCTGCTCTGAAGTAGGACCTGAAAAAGTACTACTGAGGCCAGAGGAACTTCAAAATCCCCAAATTGTTCCTGTCGGAACACGACGAAAAAAGTGTTCTAGGAACATTTAGTTCTAAGAACTGCAAAAATCCCTCCGGTCGGAAAGCCCCTAATAAGATGAGTTAGATATAAAACAAGATAGATAAACAAGTATTAAATAAAATAAAAAATAAAATTAAATACAATGATTAAAGTGAAAAAAGTGATAAATCACATAACAAAACAAAACGATTAAAATCACAGAAAAGATAATTTGTAAAAGGAAAAAAAAAATAAACAATAAAAATGTAAAGAATAACAGCAAAAAATAATATAAAAACATAGAATAAAACGATAATAATATGAAATAATTATAAGAAGAAAAAACATAAAATAAAATAAAATTCTAAAATATTAAGAAAAATTTTTTATAAATAAGAAATATTTATAAATAAATAAATGAAATAAAAATAATAATAAAAACATATTAAAGAAAACACTGACAAGCATTAATAAATAACATAGTTTAAAAGGATAAAATAAAGAATGATGAAAGAGTCATCACATAAATTATGTATTTCACGATTTAAACATATACATTACACTGACTACTAGTTCCTCAGGATGTAGGTGGGTGGAGGGGGATTTCAGTGCCTTGCTCAAGGGCACCAGGAGGTGAACTGGCACCTCTTCAGCTAGTCCACACTCAGTACTGGAACCAGCAACCCTCCAGTTCTCAACCCAGCTCCCTACAGACTGAGCCACTGAGACTCAATGAGGTAAATCTCAAGTTTACATGTTCTACGACTCTGTTAAACGTTTGTTTACATCGGTGATAATATCAAATACTACTTTGCACTATTACTTTCTGCACCTTACATCCCACTCCATGTGTACTTGTCTTGATATTATGTCTTATTTGTATATTGGTATTTTTGTATTATGTTGATATGTGCCTATATGTATATTGTTGTCTCTATTGTACAGTATGTGTCTATATTACTATTTGTCTACTGAATGTTTAGTGCCTGCAGATTCAGCGTGGCCGTGACGATCAAATGTGACAAAGCAAAGATTACTTTCTTTATCAATTAATCTGCTGATTTGGTCTATAAACCATCAGATAAAAAGAGAAAGATGTCTCCATGACTTAAAATATTCTGTTTATTCAGTTTACTGTAAAACAAACTCAAATTTGAGACTTTGTGTTGCATTTGTGCTTGAAAATTACTAAAGCAATCAATTGATTATGAAAATAGTTGCAGATTGATTTTCTATTGATTGACTAGTCAATTAATGGACCAAATATTGCTGCTGCTGCTGTCAGGAATCAAACTTTGACTCTGACTTTGTAAAAACACACAACTGCTTCAAACTAGGTGTCATAGTTGTGTCTTTTCCTGTTTTATTTTGTTAATTCATTCCCTGTGTTCCTGTTTCCTTGTTATTTGTTCATGGTTATGTTTTCCCCGTGTTCTTTCTGTGTTCTCTCTTTTGTTTTCCTACTTCCATCCTTGTGTATGTTTTCATGCTTCAGTTTCCTGTTTTACTTCATCATGTCTGTTTCTCCTGATCAAGGTAAACTTCATTATCCCACAAGGGGAAATTCATGTGCTCATTCATTACGCGTCCTTGTCACAACATATTCTCTAAACATATAGAAACCACAGACAAGCCACTAAGCATGTATAGAGAAGAGAATAACAATACTACAGAAATAACAATGACAGAAGTCAACAATAACAATACAAAAAAAATTAACAATACTACAAAAAGACAATCCGACATCTGACGTTTACGACACAAAAAGAAAAAGACTAATATTATCAGGTAGCTAAAAATTTTAAAAGTAATAACTAGGAGTGGTTATCAAAAAAATTGAGATCTACCATCCAGTTAAAGTGCCAGTGTGGGATTAAAGTGCCTGCGATGTTCTTGGTCATTATACAGTGTGATCGCTGTAGGCACAAATGATTTATTGCACCTTTCTGTTCTAATTCTCTGTTGTACAATTCTAGCAGCTGACCTATTGCTTCTCATAAATTTATGGTGAAGAGGGTGAGTAGGGTCATTAAGGATTTGGTCAGTCTTTTTTAAAATAAGCTCGTTGTACAGCTGAACTGCCGACACCTGAGGCCTGTACTACGAAGCGAGATTTGGCGTTAACGAGCTAACTTCAGGCTCAACCCAGGGTTTTCTGTACTACGAAGGTGGATCACTTGTGATCGGGTTCAATCGCTGTGGTAACTTATGCTGAACACCTAACCTGGTCGGGAGCAGGTTATGTTGGAGATTAGAGATCAACCGGTGTAAAAGCACCGCCTACTGACCAATCAATACTCGATTGATAACGGCGTCACCGTTCTTAGAAGATCAGCTGGAGCTCGGTGGGCGGAGAGAGAGAGGTGCGCTCATAAAAGTTAAAACATTTAGAGACCGACAACCCCGTTAATATTCCCTGATGGGTATTTTTATGAAAGATATAGATTTTCAGCGGAGGGAATTACTTATAGGCTATTTGTTGCCTTCTTGAGCCGTGTGTTGCCAATGCGCATATCGGTTTAAATTATGTTTTTATGTTTTTTTTTTATTTTCTCTCACGATCGCGCACCACTGCTGGGGTTGCAACTGAAATAAAAGCCTAAAGCAACGACAGTTTATGGAAAGCAAAAGTGTAATTATATATGGTCAGATCTTGTGCCTGACTGATGGGGAAGTGACCAGTTTAGTCTAATGTATTGTAGTGGGTGTACTGTACTGTATATTGGCCAGAATCTGCCTTTGGGGAGGAGGGGGGCATATCATAGTGGGGGGTCTGGGTGTCCTCCCCCAGGGAAGTTTTAAGCATCAACGACTTCATTTCCTGCATTCCGATACACTTTTATGCACCAATTTATGGTGAAATACCTCCATTGAGCCTATGTGAAGAAAAAAGCACAGATGACAATTCAAAATATATCAAACATATAATGGAAAGTATGTTGTTACGTGTCATTGGGCATTTTTAAGTGAGTATATGGAAATCCTGGAGCTTACTATCACGTAGACTACACCACTGGATATTGATAAGCTAAGCGTTGTGATTTACGCATAACAGCGTCGGCTTTTTTGCCAGCTTTCTTTCCTGCGTTTTGCCTGTTAAACTGTGTCTGTGTTCTTCATATTTATGTAGAATTATAGTTTGTTCTTCTTGTTTAAAAGATGCAGCTCTGGTAGATGTTTGCGATTGGTCGTGGTGCGCAAACACCGCCTCTTTTATGTGAACGCGCACGTCTCTAGATTGGAAAAGCCTGGGTTGACTGAAGTAGTTGATAACCAGCGTCGTGATACAGGTTATGCGGGACCGCGGTTGTTAGGTTAGGTGAAGCCGGATCACTGAAAGAAATCCAGGACATGTTGATCTTGATTCGTAGTACAGGCCTCTGGTCAATTCCGATGATCCTACTGGCCATCTTGATCATTCGCTGCAATCTCTTTTGGTCCTTAACATGCATGTTACCAAGCACACAGATGAGGCCAAAAGACAGAACACTCTGGAGGATACTTTCATAAAACATTACAAGGATGTGTCTGTCTAATCTAAAAGTGTTTAGTTTCCTAAGGAAAAACATCCGCTGGTGCATTTTCTTAGTTTTATTCAGTGCACATTCATTAAAAGTTAATTTAGAGTCAATTTCAACTCCCAAATATTTGTAGGTTGAGACTCTCTCTAGTAGTTCACCATTGATCTTGGGGGGGGGGGGCTGTAATTCTATTTTTGCTAACATCTATGACCATCTCTTTTGTTTTCTTCACATTTACACAAGAAAATTATCAGAACACCACTGAGTGAAACCCTGTAATTCCCTCTGGAATTTATTCACAGAAGAAATGTCAGATTTTAAAAAGCCAACCAGTGCTGTGTCGTCAGCATATTTAAAATAAGTGTGGGCTGAAGAGGAGGCTTGACAATTATTGGTGTACAATGTGTATAAAATAGGCGACAGAACGCACCCTTGTGGTGGCCCATGTGTTTATAGTTTTTAAGGATGATATACATGAGTTAAATCTGACTTGCTGACTGCGGTCCGTCAAGAAGTTATAATGAGAGATCAATTGGGGATTTACTCCCAAATGCACCAATTTTCCAATTTTTCCAACAGGGCGCAGATCATTGAGTTCCTTAGGTCTGTTGTTTTTAGGCACAGGAACTATTAGGGATTTTTTCCATAAACTGGGAACAACACCAGTATCTAGTGACAGCTGAAACAACCTATGGAAGGGCTGTGCCAGCTGATCAGCACACACCTTTAATGTCCGACAGCTGATTCCATCAGGTCCACAAGTTTTACGAGAATTTACACGTCTAAAATAAGATTT